>NW_026570595.1:0-33193 GCF_019649055.1 Paramacrobiotus metropolitanus | reverse complement strand
TAGAGTTGCTCGGACTTCATCAGTTCCATTTACGTACAATATATCATACATACATAGACAGAAATTATGGCGTTATTGTGTAATACAAATCAAACTACATGACGAACAAAATACTGCATATGATAAACTAACAATATACTTCACTGAAAAAAGCGAGCAACCAAAGCTGTAACGTAACGTTTGTAAATGGTGGCTATTTGTACTTTAAACAAAGTTCAAGCGCAAAATCATCTCATTAGCGGTTAAGGCCTTGAAGGTTAACAAACTCGACGTCAGTACAAGTATTAGGTACTAGTATAGTTACAGTATAACACGTCTCAGTTACATTACGGGTTAGGTGAATATTAATGTTTAATTTTGTCCAATATGTTTGAGTATATATATTTATATACGCTACAATAGTTATACAAGTACCTGTGCTGTCGGCAATTGATTCGCAGTTCGGTCGTTCGAATAATTACTACAATACAGATTGACATGGGTGATAATAAAACCATGGCTGGGTCCAGTTGGCAATGCAACTCTCGCAGCGGCGGTTGATGTCACCATTTTATCTGCTTGTCGTCGCCTGATCCGATGGCGTGATGGGGAATATTTTCTGAGAAATGCGCAGTCCGACTTATCCAGAGAGAACGAACCGCAGTTATTCATAGGTCGAGCGTTGCATTCTGGAAGGGTCATGGGGCTTGTGTTGAATCCAAACATTGTACTATCGATAGGCCCTAAAAGAATCGAAACCGTTTCCAAAGCTAAATTTAGTATATTCTGCATGCACACGTCTGTGCATGCCTGTAGACTGTAGTCGCTGCAATTTGCATCAATTTCACTTTTACCATAAGATTATAACTTAATTTTTATTGTTTAATTGCAGTATTTGCTAAATTAGCCATGTAAAAACCCATACATACTTAATACTTTTAATATCAAATTATAGGGCAATATTACATACGTTAAAACTGAAGCTCACAATCAGGAAACGATTGTATCTGTATACAGTTTTCCGGCCATACAGTTTTCTGGTCGGTGGACCAACTATTATACTTGTATAAGTATTACAAGCACATAGTTAGGGTTGTTATTGTATAAAATTATTTTTGCATTTGTACGGTACGTTCAGCTGATCACAGTCAACAGAGTTACTAAATTAATGGTTAATTTTTACCTGCGCAAAGAATTCCTACAAGAAGACACGCAGCTGTCCGAGACATTGTGTAAGCACACATAGTTTTGTAAAACTGATTTAAACCTCGCATAGCTTACCATTAGAGCTCCTCACCATCAGTTTTGCTACAACACGACTAATGACTACCACAGCCCTGTTTAACTACTAGAGCACTTCTACGATAGCTTCTGCTCCAGAGCACTTTTTGCCTTTCATCACAAACAGCGGCAACGTTTTCGAACAATCTGTTACCAGATCCATGATTTAACGTTTTACTCTGCAGACAATTTTTGCTTCGGGCATAATGTCAATACTAGCACCAAAAAGTACCAACATTAGCCAGCAAACACCGCAGCACAAAACGGTACTCGTACTGGGTGTTTAACTTACACAATACGTACTCCAAATGGCGAATATTATTAGGCATAACATACGAAAAGCGAAATGGTTCTTTTTACATGAGAAACAACCATACACAGCAATGGCGTATTGTACATTAGACGCATAAAATAATTGCAAAGAAACGGAAGAAAGCTGAACACACAACAAGGCGATATTAATGGAAAACATTACACGGACATTGAGTACTGTATTTTGGAAGTTCAATAAGTATATTTAAAAATATGAAAGAATAGAAAAATAAACTAAATAACAAAAAGGAAGTAGGAAAAGGTACTACTTAATACATCCATGGCAAACCCGAGAACAAAACCTTTTATACAGAATTTCGACGAGTCAGTTATATCTGTTGCTGTGTTGAAGCAGAGTTACGTTCCCTTTTTGGTTTGGAAAAGCAATGGCAACTGTTGGCCCAGGACACCATAAATTCGCGTCCAGACATTCCACGATATTTTGCGAAACGGAGGATATATGAGGAACAAGACCGGGATAATCAGAATATCCTTGACCATAGAACAGTACATGAGAATCAAATGTTGCTCTTGAGTCAAATAACCGATGCCGGTTAAAATATACCATAATGCCACCATTGTCCGAAAGCTCATGTTCAGAACAATCATGATAAGGAAACGTATGGATGCGGTAATCGCTTCCACCACTATTGCCCGAACACTTGTAGATTTAACGGATGAAGCTGCAGTATTTTTATCGCTGAAGTTAATCCTGTTCCTCTTACGACGCGCTCGTGCAGCCAGTACGAGAACACGAAGCTGAAAGGTCAAGGTTAGCAAGGAACTGGCACCGTAATATACCGCGTTGTAACCAATCCACCATGGTTCACGTAAGCAGATAATCATTAACCGCATTTCCGAAGAAAAATCTAATTTATCTCGACCAGCTGAAAACATTATCGCACACGCAGTCAGATTGAATGCAATGTTGATTATGTTAGCAACAATGACAAATCGATGAGAAACGTGTCCGGTATAAAATCACAGGAAATTCTACGCTGATCCATCGATCGGTGATGGCGAACAGCAGCGAAGTACTATAGCAAGCTTGAAAAAATGTCGCTGCGATGGGAAAAACATAAGGAATCCAGGTGGGTGTATTAGCGTTATCGTAGAACATAGTAACAACATTAACGCTCAGTAACGTAATCCCATATATCAATTGCAAAGCGCAGGTAGCGACGTTAGTGGTCACGGCAGCCGGTACAGGATTTTTCCATTGCGAAAGAATGTATAAGCATACAATATCCGAAACAAGGTTAAAGGACGCGAATACAGATAATGCGGTTGAGATCGACGAAGGCTTGACTAGTGAAGAATTAGAAGGCAGAAGACAAGACATAATTTCGAAAGTTTTGTTTTCCTATTTTTGATACCAGAACTCAATAATAAAATCTGCATAAACGTGCCATACGCCCTTCTACGTCGACGATGACTTGCAGATCGGCGGCAGATATACAGTTATAAGTGAATGCCGAATTCGAACGATTTAATGGGAGACGATCCGTGATTCACGATACCTTCGTTGTATTAGGTTGATAAGCTAAAATAGTGCGCAACTGGGACAATTTCATGACGGTTGGAAGATCGGTTGTATTAATGATACTCTGGGCAAAACAAAATGCAAATCATCTTGTCCGACAGAAAGCTGAAAAATGTGTTGCAGTTTGCACTTGTCATTTTTGATATAAACTGTCAGCTGAAATACACACAATGCACTGATGTTCCAGTTTCGGTACGCAACTGATCGTTCTAGTTTTTCCGAACAGCTTGAACCAACTGTAAAATCTTGCGTGCAAGCTACAACTTGCTCTCACGAACCTTTAGAATAGTCTAATTTGAAGAAAACAATAATATGTTGGTCTGTACAGATGCATTACGGGTGACCTTTCACCTAGTCAGTTCGCTTAGTCTCATGTGATGTAATTGTGGATACTTGCAAAATACAAGTAGCGGTTTTAACCTAATACATCGGTAATTATCTGCAAAACATACCAGTACCATAGTTATCGTGGTCTAGTCAAGTTTAGCGTATTAGTCAGCAGTGCAACGTTTTTAATTCAGAGCAAGAAAAGCACAGTTCGTCGATATTGACTGGTACTGCGGTCAATAACGTTAGACAGTAAATTGTAACAATCGTCTGTAAAAATTTTTCAATACTCTCCGACAAATTTTAGTCAGCAGTGCAACGTTTTTAATTCAGAGCAAGAAAAGCACAGTTCGTCGATATTGACTGGTACTGCGGTCAATAACGTTAGACAGTAAATTGTAACAATCGTCTGTAAAAATTTTTCAATACTCTCCGACAAATTTTGCGAAACTGAGGATACACAATAACGAACACAGGAATAATGATTACGTCTTTTAGCATTATGCAATATAAGAGCAGCAAATGCTCCACTGGTGTTAAGTACCCTAAACCGGTAAGAATGTACCATGACATGATCAATATCCGAAAGGAAAATTTAGAAGCATCATCACGACGACGTGAACAGATACCGCAACGTTTTTCTTAAAAGCATCGCATTGGGTGTGCGATACGAGCAACTGTGGTGCGTTGTTTTTGCCCTTGTTCCGCTTACGACGTTGACGTGCTGCCAGCACAAGAATTCGCACTTGAAAGGTCGCGGTGAGCATACAACAAGCAGCGTAATAAAGGGCAGTGTAAACAATCCACCAGGTTTCTTGCAGACAAAATATCGTCAGATGAATTTGCGTGGAAAAGTAAAACTGGTTTTGATATACTGAAAAAATCAGTGCGTAGATAAATAAGTTTGACAGCACTATTACAGCGGTTAAGACAGCAATGGCGCGGTGGGACACGTGACCGACATAAAATACTGGAAACTCTAAGCTTGACCACCGGTCAATAACAATTAACAGGACGGAAGCACTTTGGTAGATTTGGAAAAAGATTATTGCCGACGGTACTGCTGAGGAAATCCACGTTGGCGGATTAGTTAGCGAAAGGTCAGCAATGGTGAGGCAGAATAAAGCGATGCCGTAGAGCAACTGACCAGTGCAACCCGCAATATTGATCAGTACAGATGGCGGAGACGGTTTCTTCCACTGTGACAGGACGTAGAGACAAATAATATCGGAAACAACGTTGATTGATGCAAATATTGCTAACGCAGTGGGTGCCGGTACGATTACATCAGTGGAAAAATTAGCGTTTCGTAAACACGGCACGGATTCGATATTCATTGTGAGCGGTCAATATTACCATGCACTATTAGCCTTTTATGAAATAAATATTTAATAATGTATTCATATTTCGTAAATTAAATAAGAAAACTGGTAGCGCGTTAAATATTTTGCAGTTACTTGTGTTACTGCAAACCGGAATCGAAGAGCTCTGCAACGTTATACTCGATATGCCATTTCCAGTAATACCCGCCATCGTCATGCCAGGTCAAATTCAGCAGGAAGCAGAGCAGCGAACGTACGTAGCTGAATAAATACGGTGATGGAATGTCTTCGTGTCAAAATGTCCAGTGGATTTACTTAATTAAGCTCATTTTGCCTTCATCCCGCTCCAGAAACAAATTACGTACAGCAAATTTGACTGCGCCTGCCCTGTACTGTTTTAAGCTATTGGCTATTCAGTTATAACTGTTGGGATATATACTGTGAATTTACTACTTGTACTGTCAGAGATTCACGGCCACAAAAAGTATATCGGAAGCCTTTATGCAATACTAATGTGGCCAGCTAAAGTACCAAGAAGCCTGTAACCATGATGATGATTTACCGCTGTTAATTACTGTATCTCTCCGTCTCTGATAGCGGTGTACGATTGGTATGGTACCACTTGTTGCTCATTAAAAGTACGTTTTTCTTTGCCTGTACATTGTCTTGTGTTTTACAACATAAATATTTATATATTGTGGCGGTTTAATAACAGAACATTTTATACCTTTAAACTGTTCATTTCCATTGCTACTACGTTCCCTATTAGCACAATACATTTACAATATACTGTACGGTTTGCACCACTTTGCAGACAGATTAAAGCGTACGAGGAGGGGGTAAATGAGCTCGATGCACCCGAGCAAGGGGTAATAGAGCTCGTTATCTGTCACCGTGCCTGTGCAACACGGCCAGCCACCAAGAGACGGCAGCCCGTGCTATCACGCAGAACACCTGCAGCAGTCACTGAGCCCGATAGATTTTTGTATAGCACGGGCTGCCGTCTCTGGTGGCTGGCCGTGTTGCACAGGCACGGTGACAGATAACGAGCTCTATTACCCCTTGCTCGGGTGCATCGAGCTCATTTACCCCCTCCTCGTACCAAAGAATCAGCCATAGGCTTCAAGGTAGACCAGTCAAATGACACAATGCGATTGCTTCCTAAACTGATGTCAGACAAAATCGGTGACCTGGCGCCCAAAAACTGGAAGGTATCCGCCGCGATGTCGACTAATTCATTTCCTTCGACTATTAAAGTCTTCAGTGCACTGAATCCTCTAAAGCTTTCCGCATCCAGCTTATTAAATTTGGAATAGCGAATGTCCAGTTTATCTATCTGCTGCTTGACGTTCCCAAGTAAAGCCGTCGTGAGAAATTTGGCACCATCGTCCAGCTGGAATCCATACAATGCCACTGAGTGCAATTGTGACCGCCCAGGAAACGGCTGTGCGTTCCGCTTCAGCGTATTGCAGTAAACACCCGCATGGTGACTGTTCGGACAGGTCAGACGTATAGTGCGAACGTCAGTAGGTATTTGGCTAACATCGAACTTTGTAAATTTAAATTGATCTGGTATCTGAGGTCTGGCGAATAATACCGGCACGACGAATGGGGCTTACCAGATGCAGCTTGGTTTAAATTGACTTGATAAATAAGAACTGCTAAAAAAAGACCGGTTACACAATGAATTGCGGCCATTTTAATTCAGCTTTTATATCTACGTGTATACGTATACAAATAGAAATTTTAAAGACCATGCCCTCACAGAACAATATTAGCCAAATTACTTCCTTCGCTGCTGACATATATAGATTTTATATAGAACTTGTGCATGTCTTTAGCTTTATCTGTACAGGCACTCGGTTAATTGTGCGCTTTCGAAGGTCGTTTTCAAGCCAAAAAAATGATACGATCGAAAAACTCTGCAGGGCTTCAGCCGTATTGATACTGTTCCAGGAAGTGAATGTCTTACTTTTTAGAGATGGACCGATGCCCGATCTTGGGCATCGAGTTGTACCCTTAAGGGTACAACTCTGCATAAAACATGCTTATTTCCGGTGTTTAGAAGTCGTTTGCAGTAGTGCCTAGATACGCATAGAGCATTTTTGCTGCCATTTTCCACGCCAACATATGTTCGTAATTCAGTCAAGTTCGTGCTATCTGATTAACGGAAGTTTTCCACACTATTGACTTTAGTTTTTGCGTTATATCGACCACCGTAAAAATTTACAATCTGGAAGTTTCTACTGGCTGCACAAACAATAACCTGAATTTATTTTATATACGAGGAGGGGGTAAATGAGCTCGATGCACCCGAGCAAGGGGTAATAGAGCTTCTGTCAATACCGTGCCTGTGCAACACGGCCAGCCACCAAGAGACGGCAGCCCGTGCTATACAAAAATCTATCGGGCTCAGTGACTGCTGCATAGTGATGTGCTACTAAATAAAACTAAATAAATGCTATTTAATTAGTAAAAGCTTCCCTAAAATTAAATGTAGTAAACAGTAAAGTTTATGAGGCAAAATTAGTAAAAGTAAGTAGATATTCAGCTACAATAGTAAATAGTAAGTAAATTGTAAGATTTAGCTTTCGTTAAATAAAAGTTATTTACTAATTCATTTACTAATAGAAATTTAGCGAATAACCAGATAAAAAACTCATTGCTGTACTTGGGTGGGTTCATCATTAACGGCTTTGCATACTAAAGTTGGTGCTCTAGCAGACGGTGGTAGTGCTGTTCACGTAAACGCAATGTACCGCCAACCCGAAACTGCGGTTACGTTACGTATAATTATAGGCATTTGAAACACAGTGAAATGCAGCACAGCCCGGCAAGCCGATTTGTGTTAAAGCACAGTTGTAATTGTTACATTTTGCCTTTTACAGACCATATATTCGCATAAAGTACAGTAACTTTAATTCCTTCATGAAATGCAAGCCGTCTCAGTATGATAATAACATTGAGTTACAAATTAAATTAAATTTATTTAGTATAATTAGTAAGTAAGGGTTGGGAAAAATGGGAATAGTAAGTAATAGTGCATTTGAAAAATTTTTGAGGTTAATAGTAAGTAATAGTAAGTAAAAGTTTTGGAAGATTAGTAAATAGTAAGTAAGGTAGCAGGAAGCTGTAGTAGCACATCACTACTGCTGCAGGTGTTCTGCGTGATAGCACGGGCTGCCGTCTCTTGGTGGCTGGCCGTGTTGCACAGGCACGGTGACAGATAACGAGCTCTATTACCCCTTGCTCGGGTGCATCGAGCTCATTTACCCCCTCCTCGTACTTAATGGAATAGGGCTACTAAATTACTTAGCAGAACCGATACAGTCCACGGAACAAACCATATTTATTTATTATTTACAACGAGTACAGAGCTTTATTCGTGCTCCTTGAAACATTGAAACGATTTTGTAAACATTAACGTATACCAGTTTTAACGTCAGGAATGCTATAATTATATAATAAACAACATTACAGCGGTCATACTGAATTTACAGTTTTACGTACATAAAGCATACATACTGGCACAACGTACTAAACGCGGCACCAGCACGCTCCGGCGTCACTGCAGTGGCCGTTGTTGAACTTCCAGTCCTTGCCCTGTCCATGCATGGGCTGCTTGCAGCACGAATTGCACGCATTCGGAGCACTCTCACCACCACCCGTATAGCACAGGCCGCAGCAGTCCCCGAAATCCTTGCACACGTCGTGGTCCAGGGCACTGGTGATGGCCGCGCAGCACAGCAGCAGAAGAATGCCGAGACACTGGCGATGCATGGCTACGATGAAATGGACGTCCTTGAGAACCGAGGGGATGAAAAGGTCACGGTCCGCAGCGCTTTATCTAGCGTTTGACGGGGAAAAATGTGGGATCAAGGTACAAGAAGACGCGACACTGGAAAGCGAATGACTACAGTACTTCATTTGTGTTTAACTCCCGAAAACTGAGCGGCTTTTATAGGACTCCTACTAGTAGGGTACTGTATATGGCAACTGCAGCGATACCAATCTCATCGAGTTGGTTAATTCATCGTCACCAGTGGAAATACATATATTTCCCCGAAGAGGTCTTATCGCAGATGATCGCCGGGTTCATTGCAACGGTATGCAAAGCGGAAAGAGCCTATGTTTATCAACATGTTTATTACCGGCGACCAAAGGTCACACTGACACCGGCAGTTCGACAATTTAGATTAACAGTTAATTTGCGAACATATTTTATAAAAAGTGCCATACCGTATTGTTGTTGTGTTTTCGTAGTGCGGCACTACTTATTGTCAAATAAATAAATTTTTACGATAATGTACTTAAACTCGATGCTGGTCGTCCTACCTTCTAAAGTATATCTATATTTTCGGCTCTATCTGGGCGACATCGCTGCAAAACAGAGCAAACTAATCGAAAATCCCATATAGTTTTCAATGTATGCCGGTGGTGAATGTTATTACCTATTTAGTATTTATTTGTAACCAAATTAAACTGATAAGCGATTTTTGAGAAGAACACCACCACCCAGCTGTTTATAAGGGTGACATACTGCCTAAACACACTTGATTGAACAGATCAACAAGTGCGTGGTTGCAAAATGTTTTCTCCTTGATAACTGATGGAATGTTTAGTCTAACCCTCAGTTAATGATAACGCACGTGCCATAACTTAATACATACATACAATAATGATACACAATTATTATTATTTATACTTCGCAGCTGTTGAGCACGTTTCAGTTAAATACACAGTACTGTTTAATACAGTACTGTGCAACTGTACTTGTACGTACGCAGTTGGTGGAGTTGGACCACGGTCATTAATACAGATAATTACAATGCAGTATGTACGTTTTGCACTGAAATAGAACTTCGCTGTGTGCAAGTTGATTTGTAAACCGTCTGCCTTCGCTGGCTCCGCATTGCTTTTGCCCTGCTTTATATTTTGCGTAATGTTTTTTCCTTCGGTACTACTGAAAATCAAGAATTTGTTTTTGGTAGGACAATTTGTTCCTCTTACTAACCCTACCTAAATTCATGCCCTCAGTTGCTGTTATAAATTTAGATTTTGTTTTTCTTTCTAACAGGCTAGCATTCACGCTCGTTCCACTGCATGGTGCTTTGATTGTTGATTTCATTGCTTCTCATGCCATATGTTGACGAATATGGATCCAGAATCCGTGATGGTACCCACGGAACGCGTCTCCCGATCAGTACGTGACTGGTATCTTCTGCCGCAAGGATACAAGAAGTATCCACGACTGTGTGGATGGATTCCCGCTGGACCGGACCAGAAGCAACATAAGATCACGGCTGGCCGAGTGTCCAAGCGCATCAGCAAGCAGACAATCAAACCAGTAAGTACGTAACTGCACTGGCTTATGTAATAACGCGAAGACGAGCTTTAATGTACTCGTAGCTATTTTATTTTCGAAAATTGGAGGATTCGACATCTTGACGTTTGATGTTATTCATAGGCGCGTACCTTACCTGATTAATTTTGTAATTACCTTAAATTGTACTTGTACGAGTAATTCTGGTGCGCATGATATAACTAACCTGTCCGCATAAGCTGTGGACAGATTGGCGTTGCATTCTTAAACTGACGTTGTCTGTGTCTTTGACTCTTTGGTAGCTAGCGGATCACTGTACCAACTAGATGGCCCCTGTGACAAAACGCAAATGAGGGAGAACGGATTCTCGGCGGCTTGTACTCACCTGTTTCAGTGCGGATTTCCGATGGACTGGAAATGCTTCGTGGATGACGAGTTATCCACAATGAGCCGTCTTGCCATGCTGGAACCGACGGCGCTGCCTAAACATCGACCAACGGCTGGCAAACATCCCAGAGCTCCGATTGGCGCGCACAAAAAGATGGCGACGGATCGTCCTGACGCTGCCACTGGTGGGCCCAAGAAGACGCCCAAGAAGCATCCAAGACGTCTGCGCACTGTGAACTGGTATACAAAGACACTGCAAGCTGTCACCGTGTGCCATCGCCCCGTCGTCGCGCCGCCGAAGTCCTCTTCTCCCCGGCAACGGGCAGTGATGCCCTGCCGACCGTTGACTGGTCGTCCGTGGTGGGGGAGAACTTCTCGCCGGTGCGCTTCCACGATACGACGCGGACGTTCCGCATGTCGGCTGGGAAGGAGGAAACGGAGGCCGGGTGCAGTCAGGACGTGCCTTCGAACGCGTCCAACGCCTCGGCACGCCTGAATTTTCGAGGTTTTTTGGAGCAGGATAAACGGCACGGTAAAGTCCGCAATCCCAGTGTAGCCAGTCAGGTAGACTCGGATTGGTGTCGGCCGAAGAAGGTGCGCTTTGATGTGACGCAGTTGCCGACGCTGCCGCAGGAGAACGAGGATGAACGCTCCATGTAAATTGTCGCGGCCGGATTGCTGGCATTGGTTACTTGTTCCAGATTATGAAATGAGCGTATTTTTGAAAGTTTTTATGAACTTTTTTTAAGTTTGTACGTACTTTGTTCGTATTCCGTGTCTGGGAAATTTGTTTTACTGACTGTCTTTGGTGGATAGAATTATCTTCTGTCTGCGGTTTTTAAGTTTTTGAACGACATTATGTATGCGTACGTACATGCAGACTGGTGTATTGAGTTTTTATATGATTTTATTGGTTTTCAAATTGCGTATGCTGAAGATGCAGAATATGGAAATGTGAAGCAAAAAATATTTTGTGTTGCACGCCATTAGCCATGGTTTCTATTGCACCTTTTTACACTACAGATTACGGAATACAAACGTAAATTCGTAATGGACTCGTAAATTTTGTACTACCTCGGCTCGACACTGACACGGCACAATGATGCACGCTGAGCACGCATACGGTCAGCTCGAGTCTGCACGACGCTCGCCTGGATTTCTGATTTCTTTTAGGATTGTTTAACAGTTTACCTTATGATTAGATTAGGATCACACTGATAATTTTTTATATGATTTTATTGGTTTTCAAATTGCGTATGCTGAAGATGCAGAATATGGAAATTAAAATTAATGTGAAGCAAAAAATATTTTGTGTTGCACGCCATTAGCCATGGTTTCTAATGCACCTTTTTTACACTACAGATTACAGAATACAAACGTAAATTCGTAATGGACTCGTAAATTTTGTACCACCTCGGCTCGACACTGACACGGCACAATGATGCACGCTGAGCACGCATACGGTCAGCTCGAGTCTGCACGACGCTCGCCTGGATTTCTGATTTCTTTTAGGATTGTTTAACAGTTTACCTTATGATTAGATTAGGATCACACTGATAATTTTTGCAAATTTTCCCAGCAAATTACATCAGTTCTGTGTGGACAGTGGAGAAGTTATAGAGGGAACTAGATTGAATTCCTGGGTGATCATGTGGCAGCAGCAGTTCGGCTTTCAACGTGACACCGAGCAGCAGCTCAATGAGAATCCGTATGCTCGCGGTGAGCGCGGTCGTTTTCGTGGAGGACGGCGGGGGTATCGTGGACGGCGCCGCAATGGGCGACGTGGACGTGGTCCGACGGGCGTTCGTTCCACGGGAATACGGACCCGTCGACCAGGTATCCACGCTGGAAAAGGCCGGAGAAGTGGATCTGCGCTGGGCACTGCAGCGGTTCTGTACGGAACAAAGTCAGCGGAAACTGCAGATGGCATTGGACGCTCAGGAACGCACTGATCGCGATGACTTGCAGGTTTGAATCTTTTTTATATGTAGAAAATACACGTCTATTTTCCGCTTTAATCAGTTTAATGTGGAAATTTTCCAGTGAAGAAGAAAGCGTGAAGTACTCGTAGTCTCGTATGGATAATGGATATCGTTTGGCTGTTAACTTAACACTGTAAAATGAATTGTAAAATGTCGAGTATAAATAAGTAATAATAACAAATTGAATCAGCATATTATACATATTGATGTGTTTTGTGTGGAATTAGACGTTCTTTCTACGTTCAGTGTTTTGATCTTTAATTTGAAAATATTTTACTAAACTGTGGAAAAATGTGAAAACTATTTACAAATTATTTGTGAAAAGGCAACGTATGGAATTACTCTGTTTTAGTATCGGAACTATCATAATTATTATTTGGTTATTAAGCTTTTATTCTGCATAACCTGTTTGTTCTTAAGATAGAACGCCTGGAAAATGGAAACTAACTTTTCAGTATTTTTTTGAAATGTTTAGTAAAAATGTCTAATGATGTCGATTGGATTATTGTAGGAAACCGCTATCAATATGCGGGCTATCCGCGAAACGAGCGGTCGGGAGTTGCTGCAAATGGAGACAGCTGAGCGCTACTTTCAGGGCTTGGCCCAGCTGACCACTCAGGAGATCTGCCGTGCATACCCTGAATACGATTGGCGCTTTGTGGCACAGTCAAAGGACATCCTCGATGCACTGATCGCGCAGGTGGACCAGATCGGATGCGATGCCAAGGAGATACTGCAGTTTGCCGATGATGCCTTGGAAAGCCGCAAACTGAAAGAAGTCAAAGTGGAGCAGACAGATTTGCCAGGGAAAGCCCGAGCGGTTTACCGTTGCGCGAATTATCCGCTACACTGGAATGGTGATGATACCGGTGGCAGTGCTGCTCGGCGTATACTTTTTGCGGAAATAGAAGTTAACTATGTTAGACATTTTGTTTTAAATTGCGGATAACTGGTTTTTACGTTATCAGTGACTTAGACTCGGTGGAAATACTGTAGTAAATTACCAGGCACAACACCACAAACAATGTTGGAAATACTGTGTTGGTATTCTGTATTTTGTTAATACTTGACTTACAGATATGTTTTTCACCTCTTTTATATTTTGAGCTTTGATTTTTACTTGTGCTGTTGTTGATATGTAATGTTTACCGGATTTGAAAACGAGTCTCGTAAAATAATATCGTCATAAAAGTCTCGTAAATATCGATCGCCTATTTGAAGAACAGAAAATTAAAAATTCTGGTAGCTAACGATTTCGAAAAACGAAGAAAACGATCAGGAATCGCTGCTTAGATGTTTTTCGCAACAATCAAATCGCTTTCGTGTCAAAATTGCATTCATTTTATTATTATTCCATAGCAATTCGTTTGCATCGAATACATGGCAAAAGGAGGACCTTTGCATTCCGCAAACTTTTAAATTAAACGTGCAAAAAAAATATGCTGTGTTATAACGCCAGGCTTCTACATTAAAATACGACAGATCATACGAAGCCTGTTGCAACTTGCAGTACAAATAAAACGAGTAACTCTTGAATGTTAAAACCGTACTTGTGAAGAATAAATGAAAAACATGGAAAGCGTAGAAAGAAAAGCATTAGTTCTTCTTCCCTAGCCATTCCGCCAAAAATGGTGGGGGTTCCTGTGGGGGAGGTAGTCGAGGGGGAATCAGTTGTTCCTCCGACCGCTGCGCAGCTATGATCTTCTCCACCAGACGCACCACGAAATCACCTTTACGCGGTATCGACGATGCTGCCTTATGAACTCTTGTCCAACCTGCAAACCGAGGAAGGTAACTGTCAGAAGGATAAAGTCATACAACATGATACAGTACCTTCATCGTGGTGGTTGATTTCAGGTGTTGTTATTATCGTTTTGTTTAGTTATCAATACAAAATGATAACTAAACTAAACGATAATAACAACACCCGAAATCAACCACCGCGACGAAGGTATAGATATATCAACATTATGAATTAAAACCGCCGCAACAGCCGGCTTAATATCCATCATGATATTTTGTGTAACTGACCAACAGTAACAAACATGCATTTGAAATACCAACGTAATATAATATGATAAAATGGGTATGTTTAAATCATTCGGCTGCAGCTAGCAACAAAATAATACAGGAAAGTTGTCTGCTGCTACCAGTAACCTGGAAGGAACGCCAGTATTGTTCCGATTACAAAAATACTTGCTCTGGCTCAGCTATAAATCATCCCTAGTTCACACTTCACGAAATGAACGATGCAACCATCATAAATCGACGTATTTGTTAAACACAAAACAGAATCCGTGAAATGCAGTTTTGCGGTCCGTGAAATGCTACAAGTTTGTATGCTACAAGTTATATTTCCTTTTCTTTCGCATGCAATCGTAAAATAAGTACTCACCTGATTCGACCAGTCAATTTCTGCAAGTCCCAGTGGATAAGCCGCAGAGCATCCGCAGTGGTGGGCACGGCCAACGGGATATGGAGGAATAAAACCAGCACCGATCGCTGTCCGGTTATTGTCAAAAAATACCTGAAGTCACCATCAAAATACGTCAATAACATCATCTCTAAGCGACACACTAGGCTTGTTAATATAACCAAATTAATGAAATTATAAATACCGTGCTGGATCTCGTCGCACTACATCGCACAACAGGAAGGCACGGGCAATTTGCAAGCGGAAGAATTTCAGGAATTCACTCTGAAACGTAACGCACTGCTATGACAACATATATAACAACTTTTATCAAATCAACGTTAAACGTACATCTTCCGGCTTTTCTTCATCTTCAGACAGCTCCTGATTCGGCTCAACTAACGTGGTTTCCAACGAGGTGAACGAATCGTTGCTGGAGACTGGCGTAGGAAGGTCAACAAACGTTCGCCGGCGGACAAACGACGGACCACTCTGAAGCTGCGCCTCATCTAAAATAATTTCCCATAATTAAAAACATTAAAGAATTGTAACGGTTCCAGTTAAAGTTAATACTTTGCACGGACGGCGAAGAGCGCCCGGCATCCACAGCGAGAGACGACTGAGATGGTACCGGACCGCTACCGTTCTCTGTTACAGTGACACCCAATCCACGGACACTTTTCAATAAAGAGGCCAGCGACAATGGCCCACTGTCTTCCTGAACGCTTTCTAAAAGACCAACATATTCCAAAACCGATAAAAATAACGCTGATTGTCCGCTACTAAATTTTACCTTGCACAAGACTCTTCTCCAAATCGAGTAGAACGTTTCGGGTGTTCCGCGGGATGACTTCATCGGAATCTCCCGAACGCGGCTCGGATACGGTGGTGTCCAGGGAAGACAGTGTGTCGTTGGATGATGGTGATGAGTACTCGACAAATGTCCGGCTGTTAACTGGAGACAAGCTGTTGTCACGTTGGTATTGCCCTAAAAATTTGAAACAGATGATTTCAGTTCAAGTTTACGATGGATGTACGTCAAAAAATACAGAACAGCCCAAATTTGCCTTCCTTCGTTTGAAAGAATACTACTTGCAAGAATAATAATAATTTCCAGTAATCTTAACAATTAAATAATACCAGTAAAATTATACAAAACTCCTTCTTTTAAAAGTACTATGATAATATCAATAATGCTGGTATAAATACTTTGGAAAAATGTGGTAAAAGAGGGCAATGGAGATTCCCGGCCATCGTCATCCTCATAGCTGGTCTGTAATGTTTTGTTAGCAGTATAGATTCCCGATGGCTCCGGTATCTCAAACTGTTCCGGCGCATCAAATTCGACATCTGCTAGTCTGGACGTGATGTCCTCCGGAGGTATGGTCATCATCGTCAGCTCTGGTTCCTGATGAATAGTCACTAAAAAATAAAACAAAACCAGACTGCAATAACTGAGACGGAACTTCAACTGGCAGCGGGGTGTACAAAACAGCAAAAACAGCGAATAACTCACATGTCGGTGTTTTCTGGCATTCCAACAAGGGATTTTCTTAGAGTTTCAGAAGCAATCAGAAAATAGATTGCGAATCTCGTGAGGGTTTGCTCGGATTTTCGTCTCCAGTAGCAGATGAGTTTTTGCGCTCCAACGAGAACTTTCCTGAAGTATCAGAAACACGCGGAGTAGTTTGTGATTCCAGTGAAGGTTTTCTCCGATCATCCACTTTGGATGCAACGAGAAATGAATCAGATTGCACAAAGTCCGTTGGCACAGACGATTTGCGTCGCGGATCCATTTCGGAAGCCATGACAAAAGGACAAGGAGTCCAGTCTGGGAGAGCCCAGTCCGAAGAGGCTGAAATCGTTCCCTTCATTTCCCGCACCGATCAGCCCGTTTTGCGTGACGCCGGGAGACGAATGGCGCTTCGAGTCTGAGACGGGCGTGGATTCGGTGGAAATCTCCATACTGCTGCTGATGTCCTGATGTAAAGTGGTGTTCTGCAGGCTAACACAGGAGATGCTAGCTTCACCGCCACTATCCGATATGCTCATATCATGAACACTGAGCCGTGACGACTGTTCGTCGGGTGTCCGATTCTGTTCCGAGGTGATTGACTGGTTGAGAGATTCCGATGTTCGAGGTGACTGGCTGTGCTCATGCTGCCGTTTTTCTGAAACGGACAATTATACTGCACTAGTACCTGTACGAAGTGCGTAAACTTAAGTATAAGCTGATCCTATGACCTTTAGCGAATAAGGAAATTGGTAAAAATTAATCTATGCATTATATGTCATTTATGACAGAGTTTCTAACTAACCGGCGAAAACTGCGTCCAACAATGGTAATGGAGACGCCGAACTTGCAGGGTTTGTGGCAGTTTCAATGGAAATGTCCATTCCAGACGTTGCCGGCACAGGAATGTCGACAGCACTTGGTGAAAGTGCGGTTACTTCCAGCGACATATCGTTGACCATCGTCACTTCTTTTTCCGAATGAGCAGCAACTGACAATTCAAATGGAAAAGAGTTAAAAAAAGATTGACTGAAGCCTATGTAAAAAATGTTAGAATTTGACGAGTGTACAGTAGTTTCGAGTCTTGCGACATACACACGTCAATGCTGTGGAAGATGCGCGCATTCTCGGGGCGCACGCCTTCAGTTCTTTATGCTTCCGTTTTTTCTTATAACCTTGCTTTAGCCTAACTTTAAAATATTATGGTAAGGCGTTTAGCATTCTGTTAGCATTTTGAAAAGTGTAACTATGACGAAATCAACCTACTCTCCAAATTGTTTTTGCATTCCAGAGACGGTTTTCTGGTCGTCACAATTTCCGAAGCAATGAGGAACGAATTGGAATCCAGGAGCATATCATTCAACAGGGTCGCCTCCTTTCATGTTTAACAGTAACTGATAAGAAACAAAAAAATCTGTACTACGGAAGAATGATAGTCGTTCGAAACAAACTGCACAAACACAAAGTAAAGGCTGTTGGCTGCACAATTGTTTAACAAACTTGTTCAACATTCAAAAAAATTAGGTGGTGAACTTAACCTACTTGTACGATCTTTCTGGTATTCCAACGAAGGCTTTCTGCTCGTCGCAATTTCCGAAGCAATTGAAAACGAATTGGAATCCAGGGGCATGTCATTCAACATGGACAACTCCTTTTCGTTTTTAATAGTAACTGAATATAATAACAAGAAAACAGCTGAATATTGGTCCTCACTTCCGAAAACAAAACTACTTCTACACAAAGTAAAGGCGACTGGCTGCAATCGTCCGACAACTTTGTCCAGCAGCATGTTTAAATTCTCACGCTTCTTTTAATTTGTTAAAATTTGTCGGCTGAACCTACTAACATTATAACAAATTAGTTTTTTTTCCGTGGTGAATGGTAACCGATGGTTATTAAAACAATGAGTACTCACTCACGAAATAAAATCATAAAGTAAGGCAGCAGGTTATCTACTGATGGTGAGCCTTCAACAACATTAGGTGACAAACTTGGGTTACTTGTTCGATCTTTCTGGTATTCCAACGATGGTTTTCTGCTCGTCGCAATTTCCGAAGCAATTGAAAACGGCATGTCATTCAACATGGTCAGCTCCTTTTCGTGTTTAGTAGTAACTGATAATAACAAGAAAAGACTATATACTCACTGGGTATCACTTCAGAAACAAACTGCACAAAGTAACGGCGGCTGTCTGCAATCGTCGGACATTTGTCCAGCAGCATGTGCCAGTCCTTACGTTTCTTTTATTTTAAAATTTGTCGGCTAAAGCTACTAACGTTAACAGATTTAGTTTTTTTCCAGTTGTGAATAGTAACCGATAATTATACAAACAAATCGCGAAACAAAACTGCAAAATGTTAAAGCAGCAGATCGTCTACTGAGTATTCAACAACATGGTGATAAAATTAACTTACTTGTACGATCTTTGTGATATTCTAACGATGACTTCCGACTGGTCACAATTTCCGAAGCAAGTATAAAGGAAGTGGACTCCGGGGGCATATCGTTCAACAAGGTCAACTCTTTTTCGTGATGAATAGCAACTAAAAATCCATAAAACAAATCGGAATACTCTTCCCAAAATAAAGTTGTACAAAATCAAGGCTGCACATCCTGATAATTCCAATTTCCTGATACACTGGCGTCTTAACTTCAAACCAGCGGTTATCCAACTTTTAACAAAATCATTAAGCGACAAAATTAACTCACTCGTACGATCTTTCTGATATTCCAACGAAGCCTGCCGAACTGTCATAGCTTCGGAAGCAGCTACAAAGGAATCGGACTCTAACGACGGCTTTCTCCTCACATCCACCTCCGACGCGACGACAAAAGAATTCGATTCCAAGAAATGCGATTCCAAGGAGGTTTTCCGGCGCGTGTCCATCTCCGTCGCCATGACAAAGGAATGCGATTCCGGTTTAGGTGAACCGAAGCCGAACAGGCTGAAATCGTTGCCGTCGCCACCCAACCCCGTCTGCTCCTCAAACATCCCTTTTCCCACCAGCGGAGAATGCGGTTTCGTATCGGACAGGGAATCTGTGGAGATCTCCATGCTCATGTGATGGTACAAGCTGGTGTTGTGCATATCACAGCTGCTATTGCTGGATGTATCACCTACAGATGAGATGCATGCGGTCTAGGCACGTTTACGAAAAAGTTTATGAGTTCTTCAGAGTTTTTACCAGTTTGACACACAAACAAATGTAACTGAAATATGAAGAGTACGTAAAAAGAACTAATTCTTCGTACGGTTATCCTGTTTTCCACTGCATTAACCTAAATTCTTTTCCTTTCTTCTTTACTTTCTTCGTTTTAACTGCATTCAGCTAAAATTATTTTCATTTTATACGCGCACGGAGCCACGCGTCATCATAAAATGCATATGGAATGAAACTGAAATTATGCTTGCATCCCTAGTCAGTTACCTCCATTGTCGGAGATGCTCATGTCATGGATGCTGTGGCGGGTGTGCTCCAGACGCCGCTCCACCACTTGGCCATCCGTCAGCGTGGACAGATCCATGAAGGTGACGGAGGACATGCGCGACTGCATGGCGTAACCGTTGGATCCGGGGAATCGTTCTCGTCCGGCAGCGGCGAGGTGTCGTCGTTGTTGTGGTGGATTTTCATGGGGCTGGCTTCATTCCGCTCCGATTCGGGTAGCGGGGACACTCGGTCCAGATCACTGACGGGCAATGTTGCCGTATCCTCTTCCAGTCCAGGTTGTTCCTTGCAGTAGTTCCTGTGACAAAGAAAGATTGAATTTTATTTAACAGCCCGAACTTAACAAACAGCGCCAACTGTTATCAATGTAAATACCAAAATATAATCGTTAATTTAAACAAATTAAAGCAGAAGTACGTTTTCTGCACATTACAACAGCGCACACAAACATATTAACTCTCATGCTTGATGTACAGATTTAAAAAAGTTTCACCAAACAACACTGTAACTACAGAAAATAATCTGAAAACAGAAACTGTCATAAATTACAGATATTTTATACACGCAAGCGAAAACTACTGTATTTCAATTTTTGACACTGAAAGTTACTCAACTGTTACAGTACTGTGTTACATGACGTCGTGATCGAGATATAATACTAATAGCTCCAATGAAATTTCGAAGTTCAACACTCTACGCTTTTTGCACAAAATTTTGTTCGCGAGTTTCTTGGTTTCAAACAGTTTTTCAAAAAACACTACACTCACCTGAGTTCATAATTAGCAGCGAAACTGACGCGCCGTCGTTTTTTGGCGTCCGCAGCTTCTGCGTTAAAGCTGAACTTTTCTCCATCATTTCCAAATACAGAGAACGGTTTCATAATCTGGAAACGAATTATTATGCTTGCTTATTCATTAGATCACATTGCAAACTAGACGATAGCTCAAACATAAAGCAGGAAACGATGATTACAAACACCTACCGACGACCTGCGTCCTCGACGAGGTCCATCAGGTGGCAATCCGCTGGGTGCTGGTCTGCAGTGACACCATCACAAATACTCAACAATTCGACCTTCAAGAACGCACTTAAACGTATGAATACTTACAAAGTATCCATTCTGAATGGCAGTGCTAGACAATGTCCCAATCACATCCCATACTATGATACTAAGTCAAAATGGCAAAGTCACAAAGATTCAAGACTTCAAAATCCAAAGCATCCACTGCATCCTGCGCTTCACAAATCAACGGCGAATTCAACAACAAGTATTAGCAATCCACTGAAGAGTGAAGACTGTATCCCGTGCATAACATAAGAATACTACAGAATAACGGACTGACAGGTTGAACACGTTAGAAAAAAAGAAAATCTGAAACACTGGAGATTCGAAAACAATTTGTTACTGTAAAAAACTGTAAACAATCAATTCTCAATTCTCAACGTTATGAGATGCTCAGATGCCAACCGACTGGATTCAGTCCAAATTTGAAATCTCCAAGGCACGTTTAAACAAGTCTGCAGACTTTCAAAGGAAGCGCACGAGCGTTCGCGCCATCCAGGCTTAGCACAAGTTAAAATGGAATCCCACTAATTTGTTCATCCATTTCTCCTCACGGAATGGAATTCCATTTTCATTGTCTCCTGGATTCCAGTGCATATCCCGATGGAAATCAACAGATCTGAAAAATGTTGGCAAGATCATGGTGGATTGATTTCACTTTTTCAGTCAAAATTGATTTGATCATTTGAATTTTGAATGTTTTGACGTTATCCTGAATAATTTCGCCTTTTTCTCAAGATCCTCTCCAGAAAATCCGTATCCTGCAGGGTGATTGTCCGAGATCTCGTTGAGTGTTGCGAATCCTGGCGCGAGTTTGACGGATGAATTTGCACCGTGAATATCGTCTGACGCAAATGCTGCAGCATGAGTGGCATTGATCCTTGGTAAACTGCAGTTTGGAGCGTCGGATTGTTGATTTGTGATTATTATTATTATGACTGACTGAAGTGTAGATCAGTTATGAATTGAATTTTCTTTCTCAGTTTTTTGTCGGATCTTTTGACGCCCAAAATGAACCGTACCAAGCGAGCTCGACGCAGCTCAACGAACGATCGTGCCAGCGAAGACACCAATGCTTCCACGAGCTCCACATCCAACACCACAACGGCGACAACGCGGCCGAAACGCATGCGCAAGGAGGAGGCACGGGAGGCGTCCACGGCGTCCTCCGATGTTCAGGTAGGATGCATAAAGAACTTCATTCTTTGTGAATTTAATAAATTGCATCTGGTCCTGGTAGACGTCGCCGTTCACGTTTCCATACTAATAACTAACTGCAAGAAAATAACAGATGCTTGCAAATGCTAACTGCAAAGCCATTATGCCATTTCCTGGTGATTTCCACGATCAATTTTATTCCTACTTTGTGCATTTATTCCCTTTTCATTCATACTTTAACTTTTAAAATTGATTGATTGATTTTAGTAGAACCATTAATATGTAAGTTTTTTTTGGTATTAGCAGTTAGCTGATTTGTAATTTTGCTTATTTAGTTTTCGTTATAGTTAAATAGTTAATTAATTCATTTTGTGCGGTATTGTACAGCCTCCATCGCCCAATTCGCAAGATTTACTGGAGGAGCTCTTCACTGTTGTCGTGCAGCACACCGACGAAAAAGGCGCACAGATGAGCACCGAATTCACCCTGCTCCCTTCGCGCACCATCTACCCGGATTATTATGGAGTCATCAGTAATCCCATCGATCTCAAGCAGATTGCCATGAAGATTCAGGCTGGAAAGTATCGGACGCTGGATGCACTGGTGGAGGATCTGGTGCAGATGTTCAACAATGCACTCGACTACAACTCGCCAGCATCGCAGATCCATAAGGTTGGTGGATTAGTTGTTGCTTGCCAAGTTTCCAGAATTTTTACATTTTTATAGATCATTTTTATGCACGCTGTTAGTATTTTTCACGCTGTTATTTTCTTTTGACAAATGGCTCAGACTTAAAAGAATCCTTCAGTTCTTTATAGAATGGTGATTCTTAAGTCGTAAGTACGAGTACTTATGATTTTTGTTGTTTTATAAGTAAAGTTTGCATTTACAGTTTTGTTGTTTTGCAGTTTGCGCTCTTCTTGTGCATTAATTGCTAATACGAAAGACAATTACCCTTGAGTTCACTGGAAAACTTAATTTCTGTTCATTGAACAGATGATATAAACTTTTATACAATCTTTCGCTGCATAGAATCGTACCATAATTAATTTACGTTAGCCCATTTTTATTCAGTAAAACGTTTGATGAACACACATTTGCCTTTTCAGGATGCTGCAATGTTGAAACGCTTAACACTGAACAAGAAAAACGAATTCGATGTACGAGAATCAGCTCGCACGACCGAGCGTACAGTCAGGTATGTTGCACAGTTTATTACCCAGTTTATGTTCATGAAAGCCGTTGGTGTTCAGCAGTCTGGACAACTGTGCTGGCGTGCATGATATGTTTGTTTTTATCTCATTGTTTCTTACCAAGCCTTCTTGTTTCTTCATGTTTCCGTGTGGGATATATTTTAGCGAGGAACGGTGAGTTGACTCTTCTCTCTTCTCAAATCTTTCTGGGTGTTCTGTTTGTGTTGTTGGTGATCTTTGAGTTGGTTATATACCGTGAGATACCGCACTGATCGTGATTTTGCTGAAGGACACGCAGACAGACGCAGCTGGCATCGGCCATCTACGCCGCACTGGAGTACGGCGAGGAGGATGGAGTGCGGGAAGGGGTTGCGGAGGAAGTCGATGAGGTGGCGGATGAAGTGATGGCCGGGGATTCCGATGACGAGTCCGGTCAGGTGGAGCCGACCAGTGAAGGCAACAATTCGGCGGCCATGGAGGAGCTGTATGATGCGGTCACCAAATTGAAGGGCCCTGGTGGGCGGATTATATGCAATCCGTTCCTCAAACTGCCCAGCAAAAAGTACGGTTTGGAATTTTTTTCGTATTTTTTGCAGCTATCATGTTCGATTAAAGTACGTTGTATTACATAAATATGAACATGCATTTCATGATTTGCTAAAATCAGGATGAACAGCGTTTAATCCGTGAAAAGTTTCGGTTAAAGACCAACCTTGTTTTCTGACATTGTGATTGAAATATGTGGTGTCGCTTTACAGGATCTATCCGGAATATTACACCGTTATCCGATCGCCAGTCGCTTTGTCCCAGATCAAGAGGAAAATTAAGGTACTCGTAGTTTGTTTATGTTCAGTAACATTTGTTAGAGCATAATTTATGGTTTTTGTTAAATGAAATTCGCAGAAGGGATTGTATATTGCATTGGATGAAATGATCCTTGATCTGCAACTCATGTGTCAGAATGCGCAGATCTTCAACAACGAAAAGTCTTCCATCTATCGCGATTCGGAGCGGATAAAAAATTTTGTAGAAGGACGACTGAAAGAATTCCAACAAGTACGTCGGTTGGTGCAAATGTTTGTCTTTCCTTGCCAGTTATATTGTCTGCTTTGATAGGAAATTGATAAAAACAGTTCGCCTTTGAGAACGTCACTCAGTGAGAAACTACTGCCGGAATACGATGACTCGTCACTGCGTAAGCGTATGAAATTTTTATTGCGCGGCATCCTGGAATACAAGGATAAGGGCATCTATCCGGTGGAAATGTTCCTGGAGAAGCCGCTGAAGAAAGGATTATCCGGATTATTATAACGTTATCTCGCAGCCTATTGACATCAAAACACTGGTTAACAAAGTCCAGAATGACAAGGTAAAGTAACGTGAGTTTTCCTCTTTTATGGTGTAATTTGTCAAATATCGGTAATTTTTCTTTGTCTTGAAATGTCGATCTCAGTTGATGCTCTATTCATTCGTTCGAAAGACTTATTGGAATGTTTTGATTTGTTGTTTTTGTAAAATTAGTTATCGGCATGGTTTCCTTCATTTTGCAGTTTGGGACGGAAGAGGTGTTGCTGGCGGACATCCAACTTTTATGTGACAACGCAAAACAGTATAACGAAGAAGGTAAGATAAATGCTAACTTGATTTGGTGTCTTGTGTTCTTCTGCTTTGCCAGTGTAACTGGATTGCTTATCTTTAAAGGAAGCGACATTTATAACGATGCAGTGAAATTTGAAGAAATTGTGAAGAAATCCTTGCGCGTCATTGGCGTGTCGCCGACAGAAGAAAGCGGAAGCAGTGGCAGTCAGCGCCGACATACTTCCAGCGCACGAAAGTATGAGTAAAATTTTTATACTACAGTACGTTACAAGATGAATGGAACTTTTACTTACATTCTACAGATCTCAAAGTTCTCCACTCCAACGTCGCCGCTGCAGGCCTCGTTGATCGAACTGTACGAATACGTGTGCGAATTAACGGATGAAACCGGAAGACAGCGAAGTGAAATGTTTCAGACTTTGCCACTGAAAGCGGTAAATAAAGTCATTTTATCCTACAGTAAATTTCGAAGTAGAGTGCATGCCTTTACATCCAAATTAGTATTGCATCTTCATTCGGTTAATATACGTTTATCTTTTACCTTTATTTTTATATTTTTAATAAGGCGCTCTTGTTAATATATTTCGTTACTCATGGAACAGGAATTACCAGCGTATTACGATGTTATTAAGAAGCCGGTAGATTTGGATAAGATCTACAGCCGCATCCAGCAGAATCAGTACCCGACGATGGACGACATTATTGAAGACTTTGGACAAATGTTTGAAAACGCGGCAACGTTTAATTCACCGAAATCGCAGATTTACAATGTATGTAACACGAAAGCATGAAACTATTACAGTTTCTGGCGGTGGTTGGCAGAACTTTAAACGTTTAGGATGCACTGGTCCTGCTGGATGCGACCATGGAAAAGCACGCAATATGGGCATCTTCGCTTCGGAGGTGCCGAATGCGCCAGAAAGTGCAGGAGATGCTGCAAATTCTTATGGATAGCTTGATGAAATTCGAAGATGCCAATGGTCGGAATTTAGCTGAACTCCTTGGAGATTGTGTCGACGCGGAATCGGAATGCGGCAGTGAAGGCAGTGTGGATGAATCTACGTAAGACCCGTTGAGCATAACATTTTCCGGTTTTTTTAAAAAAAACTTTTGTCCATTAAATTATTCAACAGAAGCCATGTACTCCACATATCGATTTGCCTGCGCTGAGGTGCACTGATTAAAATAGCTCAAATTTTTGTGTCTCCATATACTTCTTACGAATAATAAGGGTAGAACTACAAAATGCTTTATGTACTGTACAATGTAGACAGAATAGACAGTGGGCATACTTCTGTTTTCTGCACTGTTTAAATAAATGTTGTTGGTTTTAGACCGCCTTTAACATTGGAAAACATCCGCTCCAACGTTTACCACGGCCGTTACCGCCGTCTGGACCGTTTACAGGACGATGTCTTCCGCTGCCTGGAAAATATCCGCTTCAGCGCCCAGCCAGACTCCTCGACCTACGAGGACGCGGTCGCCCTGCACGAGCATTTCATCAACAAACGCGATGAGCTATGCGGTGCTAAAGGCGAGAAATTTGTCTCCCCGGCCGTTCTCTACACTAAACGCCAATTCCAGCAATCCACTGAGCAAGAACGGAAGGAGGCTAAACGCCGACCGGTCTCCGCGGAACCGCCGAAAACCCCGCCACCGGCATCCGATTCCGCCGGAACCTCGGAATCAAAATCGGAAGGCCCTTTCCGTCAGCGTGGGGGCAGAACAGTACTTCGTCGGGGATTTTGTCTATGTTGAACCGTATGAAAAACTGAAGCAGCCGCTGATCGTCTGTATTGAAGAGCTGCTGATGAGTGGCGACGGCAGCGGGGTAATGTTGATCAAAGGGTCGTATATGTTGCGCCCGTATGAGACGTTCCATGTGGCCTCGCGGAAGTTCTACGAGAAGGAGGTGTTCAAGAGCGATATGGTGGAGACGCATGTACCCAGTCGGATTATCGGCAAATGCTACGTTATGGGAGCGAAGGACTACTTTAAGATGAAACCGGTCGGGTTTGATTATAAGGACGTGTATGTATGCGATGCGCGGTACGTTACCAAGCTAAAGACATTCCGGAAGATCAAGGTGCGTACTGCGTAATCTATTAAATATTCACAATAATTAAAATAAAGTATTGAGATTTTAATTAGAATGAAAGATTTAATTACGTTGAATACAAAGTAAAAGCAATAATGGGAAAAGCTTTACTTGTTGCAAGTCTAAGTTAACTTGACCCTTTGCAATTCGCACGCTTAAATTAAAAAATAACTCTTTGTTAACAGCACGTCCATTGCGTTTCGTCTGTGGTTGTGACTGCAAACATTGTTTAGTTTTGTGAGATCATGCTCCATATTCAGTAAATTGTGATTATGAAGGCCAACGGCATGTGTTCATTGTTAGCGTGACGTTTTTATCAGGCATGTCTGCATTAAGTTTATGGATAAGTTTGTTTTTGTAGGTATGGAAAATGCCGGAGAATTCGCGGGTTGTTCTGGTGGCACGGGAGAAGCCGTTGACGGCTGGCCGCGTTCCTTCGGTCTTCGCGGGTGCTGGTGAGCAGGACCTAGCGCAGTGCCCAGACTCAGAGGTTATCGATATATTCCGCGAGCCTGTATTGGCCAAAAGTGCCAGTCCCGATCCGGATTACACCTTTTATGAACAGAAGGATTCACCGTTGGGCTTCTTGAAGATTGGCGACTGCGTACTGGTCAAGAACGAAACCACGCACCACATCATCAAAATTGACAAGATTTATTCCAAGCTGTAAGTTCAGAAAACTGAGATGTACATTTTCGCTGGCTGGCAGGTTTTTAGCTGATGTAAATTAACGAAATCATTTGCTTGAGTTATAAGACAGTTTGCTATAGCCATAGCCGTCTCGTAGACGGACCACGGGACGGCTATTGCTACAGTCATTGGTATCGCTACTGCCGCATTTTGCCCAAACTGTCCATAATGTTTCCTTGATCTTTGAACTTGTCGTTTTGAAGCAAATTGTAGAATTTTGGCTTGTGGTTTCATTCCGTTTAGTGCTATAAAATTGACTGCTTAAATTCGGGAGTCATTCTAGTGTAGTCGCCAGTCTGTAACTGTTTGGTGGTCTGCGTTTTCAAACAGTTTTTATTTTTAACAATAACTAAAAATCCAATAGTCTGACGCGCGTTACAGCATACACTTTTCACTTCAGGAGTCAAACATTCGTATCGGGAACGGTATTCATCTTCCCCAAAGATCTGGAAAAGCACTCTCCGGCTAAATTATTCTACGCCAATGAAGTGTACCAGAAAGTGACGGAGGCATCGCATCCCGTGGAAGAGTTAACCAGCCGGTGTGCTGTGTTGACGCTGAAAGATTTCTCCACATGCCGGCAAACGGAGATCCCCGAGGACCAGGTGTACATTATGGAGGCCAAGATCCAGGAGAATGGTCAGCTGTTTAAACGGCACCGGGGAGCACGGTTTCTAAATGTATCTACGACGAGTTCATCGCATGCGACGGAGGATGAACTGTACTTCTTCGATAAGCCCGTCAATCCGAAGCGCGTGGTGTCGCCGTTCTTGGAGGCCGCATTGAGTGGCCGACTGGTGGAAAGCGATACAGACGGCCAGGTACGATTTTGCTATAAGAAATTCGACTTCTTTGAGCATCTGATTATTTTTATTGATGTGTACTTGAGTGGGTGATTTGAGCACATAATTACATAGACGAATTGAACTCTAGGTTTTGTGTTTAGCAGTATCCCATAAAAATTTATTTCGGTTGTTGAAAGTTTGTACGTACACCACACTTCTGTTGCTGGCTGGAGTGGATAATTTTGCAGTCAAACCCAATTTGTTTTAATTTCGTACCCTTTTTTCAGGAATCTCCTCCAACTGTGCAAAGTTACGACGACGACGTGATGAGTGCCACCAACGACACCGACGAAATATCCTCCTTTGCGACGCCGTTATCGCCCGCTGCTTCTGCACTGGAAGCAATACCCAAACGCGGCCGGCGGTTGGGAAAGAAAAGCCCGAAGAAATCCAAATATACAGTGTCCGGATTTATTTTGTACGGAGCGGAGAACCGCAAAACGATTAAAGAAACTCATCCGGGATTGTCGTTTCCGGTAAGTACTACAACACTTACTGTTACGTACTTCATTTAGTCTGCATCGGTAGAGTATGTTTCTTATCCTTTGTTGACATTATTCACAGGAAATCAGCCGCGTAATTTCCGATATGTGGAAAAAACTCTCGGCTCCCGACCGGAAGTACTGGGACGGCGAGGCCCGACGGAAGAGCCAGTTCATCAACGATGAACTGAAGAAACGCGGTCTGACATACCTGGAGGGAATCTCCTTTAAAGGCCTCGGCTCCAAACCCGATTTGGACCTGGTGGATGAACTGGAAAAACGCATTCTGGAGCGGCAGTCGCAGGTGAAAGCACAAGCGGAACTGGAAGCCGCGGCAGCCAAGGCCGTCCAACCGCCTCCACCGCAGCCGGCCCCGCCACCCCCACCGGAACCGACCCCGGCGCCTTCAACGGAACCCGCCGCTCCCACCGGCCCCACCCCTATCCCGCCACAAGCGCTGGCCATCATGCAGGCACAACAACAGCAGATCCAGAATTTAATCCGCCAGCAGCAGCAGATTCATCGGCCGCTGTTCTTAACCCTGCCTCCGGAGCCTCCAAAGGTCAAACGCGCCCTGCACACCGAGGTCTTCCTGAAATATCTGGAGAATAACGGGATGGCGGGAGGGTCCCGTCCGGCGGTGCCAGCATGGAAGCGGCAGTTACAGGCCACCCGGAGAACACGCCGCTGCCTGCCACGATCCCCGGATTATTGGCCGTCTTTGTTGCAGATTGACGCGGCGACGAAGAACAAAGGGATGGAGCTGGTGAATAAGCTGTGGAATACGCGGAATCTCATGTTCACCGGGATGTGCGGCCTGCCGGCCATGCCGGAAGTGAGTGTCAGTGCGCCGCCGGCTGCCATGACCGCGGCGCAGAGCATGGGACCGCCCACGGGGGGAATGGGCGTGGGAATGGGCCGCAGCGCTCTGCGACGGGCGGCGTCCAGTCGCAGGTGAATGTAGCTGGGTGTTTGTGTCTTTTTCTCTTATTGTGCCGGTTAGGGTTGGTTTTACTTGTGGTGTGTATAATTGTATAATTAATGTTTACCTTGCTAAGTTGCTGGTGTGTATTTAAACGTTTGTTGTCGCTGGTATTTGTTTTATTGTTCGTTAATCATGTTTGCTGTTTTTCGCAGGCGTTTATGCAGTACTAATATTTCGTAATTTTATTACCACGCGTGAATCGGCGTATGTTTGTTTGTATTGTTTGTTTGCATACAGCTGGATAATCCCAATACAAGTACAATGAAAACAACATCTGTGCCGTGCGACTATGTGTTGACGATTTGTTGTCCAAGAAACCCGACTTTTTCATGGTTATAAACGACTAAACGTACAGTACTTGTACTTATTCCCGCATCCGCTGCTGCAAAGTTTTACCGCCACATTTCAGTTCACCAAGTGGTCTCTGAATGAAAATGTCAGCAACTGTTCGAGTAGTACTTGCAACAATAATACGAGTATTCAGTATGAACTGCTGTATTGTTTGCATCGACAAAAAGGCACTGTACTCAGTCACCGCGAAACAAACAAATCACATCAAATAAATGCACATAGTTTCGCTTTAAATGTTTAAATGCTTATAGGGCCCCTTTTCCGGCGAGTAATCGGGGTCGGCGATGACATCATCCAGTGGTTTCCCGTCAAAGTCGGTCGGACTCTTCTTCTCCGTCCACTGCGGCACCTTCATCCTCTGCACCCACATTCCATCTGTTTTTCAAGGTCTCCGATAATCGCTCCACTTCGCCTACATTGACAATAATTTGGTTAGGCGCCTCACCCACGATCGTCTGGGAATCGCCGAGTTTGACGCCCCAGTAAGTAATTTCGTGGGAATCATCGATCTGGGTGTCCCGGTGTATACTGCAACCGCCCACTATGGCGACCAGCTGAAGAAATACTTTTGTTGTGTACGAAGTACTGGAAAATCAGAGTGTATCAGAATTATCCATTTTTTTGTTCTATGTTTTCTCCTACGTAACCAAGCCTTGCTCCTGTTTATTCCCTGTGCGTTACTCCGCTTTATTCTTTATTCACTGCATCTACAAGTTGTTTGGCATTGTTGAGATTGTGCCTAATATGCAGGAGTATTTTGAGGCGCTGAAACGGCCGGATAGGGAGGTGCGTGACTTTGGCAACAAGAATCGCGAGATGCTGCTGATTCGCGTCTCCGAGTCCGAGGACCGCACCACGCATGTGCTGATGCGGGCCACCCTCGGAGTAAGTACTGGGCCATCCGCTCATGGACTTACTTATTCGTATTCAGCTTAATGTTTTTTCAGTGCATGATCGAGCCATTTCGCTGTCCGTTTCGTTTCACGGAGAACGCCGCGGACGAGTGTAAGAAATTCCACGCGGGCTTCCCGCAGGGTCTAAGGCCCATCTGGAGGGCAGTCAACACGAACTGCACAACGTACAGCTGAATTTCCACTGTCTCTGTCCGGCCGAGCACAACAACGGCATCCCCTGTACCTTCGTCGCGTTCGACCCGTTCGGAGACATTTTAGACCACCACATTTATACCACCCATCCGGTGTACTACGAGAGGATGTTCGAGGCGCTGTGCAAGCAGTGGAAGAAGAGAAGCGGTCCGGTAAGGTGCTTTCGAGCTTCTACCTGCATGCAGCAGTATGTGCACTACGACTCCCGCCGTTGTAGATGAATCTTAAAATCGTGCGCAAAGAGAGGAACAAGATGTTCCCCGAGTGGACCAGCGATTTGACGCAGCTCTTCCCCAGCCAGATCATTCCCGACAAGATCATAACCCCCACCGTTATCAAGGTGAGCAACGTGGTGAACAGTTCGACGTTTTCGATGTGCCTATAAAATTCTGTATAATACAGCGCAATGCATTCGATATACACTTCGACGTTTTTCGAATTCCGGAAACTTTCGCGGTATGATTTGTGCGCCAGACACCAGAGTCACGGTATTCTCTGCGCTGTATCACATTAGAGATCTTGATAATTTTTTATTAATATTATTATTGTGTGCAGATTTGTAAAATATTATTATGTAATGGATTTTCGAAAAGTTTTTCCATGTGGCACAGTACGGTGTCTATGGTGTGCGGAACGCAAATCCATATTGACTATTGTGATATTATCCGGAATGCGAAAAGCGTCGAAGAATATTTAAAATTATTTTATTTGTTCGTTTACTAATTTCTTCGTTAGTTATACCGCACACAGATACTGCACAATTGCGCTCTGATGATAACCGAAATTATTTGCGTTATTTTTATTTGTTTGCAATATTTAGATTTGGCTTTATCATCCAGTTCACTCAGTTGTTTGAATAACTGAATCGCTATAGTACGAATGCAGACTAATGAAACAATATGTTGGCAGGGGGGAAAAGTGGAGTACGTCTGCAACGTGGAGTCGTGTGCTGAGGCCGATGTGTCGTTCCCTCATTCCGGCTTCCTTTATCTGCACTTCCAGCAGCATCATAGCCATCGCTACGGTCTGCCGACAAAATTCTATTACGCCTGCGTTGACAAGGTACGTGCCCGACACACTTGGCGCATTCCTGATTTTCCAATGGGGTTCTGGTTGCTAACCGTAATTTTTAGAACTGTAGGGTGCGCACGTCGGACATCGACGACCAGATGGAGGCGCATATCAAGGCCGAGCATCCGCAGCTTCTCGATCCGGATGTCACTTTTTCAGTAGCGGCGATGCAGGTGCGTTCCATCGTTGTAGCTACTGAATAATGTCGAGGATCGGTTAGTGTGGATGTGGATTAATAGCACCGGGCGGCGCTGGAAGCGAGGATCACGGAGCGGCGCCTCGGGGAGACCATAAGCAGCAGCGTCGACACCCAGGAAACGTCCGACTGTTTTCTCCGCAGTTTCCAATGTCCCGTGCCGGTAAGCTAGTGTGCGTTGGCTGTTTTTTCTTTCCAGTTTAATTTTATATAAACTGGACTTAATTGTATTTGCTTCTCATTTGTATTACATGCAAAATACCAGTTTCTTTGTTTTCTGTAATTTCTGAGTGATTGCTTCTCCGAAATTGGCGCATCTTTGCTGAATTTTGCAGGATTGCCGCGTTGAATATGAGCAGCATGACCACATTGTCTGGCACATCGGCGCTGATCACGAGAAAGACTGGAATCACGGCGCGCTCCCTCAACCATAACATATGATCATTTTATCTTCTCCAGCTGGAAATTAGGATTTCCGGTGCGGTTTGCAGTACCTTGTTCATTCGCAGCACAGTTCGCAGCACAGTT
>NW_026570594.1:0-33366 GCF_019649055.1 Paramacrobiotus metropolitanus | reverse complement strand
CAGCTTCGCAGAAACAGCATGGCCACTGGCCAGCATTCGATAAATCTGCGCAGTAAAACTCTTTATAAGGTGGTCAAACAGTGTCGTAATGTGGTGAATCGGTTTCATCAGCTCTAAAACGCTGGCTCCCCAGATGTTGGCGGCGGATACTCGGGGAATACATGTACATAACAAGAAACACTCTAGAAATACTCTAAAAATACGGAATTTCAGCCGTTTGTATAAATATTGATCGACGGTTAAAGATTGGACATACGCAGTTATGTTTTTCTGTTTTTTTATGTTTACAGATACATACTCGAATTATGTAAATTGTGTATGCAATATCTGACTTACAGAGCATTTTTGTATCTGTGGATATTTTATAGTTTCTCCTATTTATGTCGTGCCGGCTGTTTCGGATTGGGTGTTGTCCAGACTGTGTGCGGACGTTTTAAACAATTAAACCTAAGAAAGCTTTCCTGTCTGCAGACACTTAGTAAAACATTTATAGCTGTTTATGGCAAGATTTGTAGCTGTTTTTGGCAAGGGGGCATGTGGAATCGGACAATAAACCAGCAGGGAATAATATCGAATAAAGCTCTGGACTTCGCGAAACTCCTTTAATTTTCTATATTTTGATTAAAAACTGTTGGGAAATATTCAAATTTTCCGCAAAATTAAAATTTCCTAGCTTCTGCAGCATCGTTAGGCTTTCATTGCGGGTGCTTACAGGGAAAGGTAGGTGCGAACAGTCTCCCATTCGGAAGAGTCTCCCATAATTTTATGGTCTTTCCATAATTTTGCGAACCGTCTCCCATAATTTTACAAATAAAGCATAAAAAATCAGTGTTAGTTGTCAATCCATTTCTTATTATGGGGCCAGCTTTGGTGGTCTAGGTAAAAACTTCATGAGGAATCAAAAGTCATGAAGGTCAAAGGTATGATTACTGCGCTTTATTGACCATGAGAAGTCTTTGTGTTAAGGATTTTTGCTCTAACGTTTTCCATAAGAAGAATAATGAACAGATGACGTGCTTTGTTTGGTATTTGACGGTTTGGTTTAGTACGAAAAGATGACGTGCTTTATTTGCTTTTGTACTGCCATGAAAATTTAAACTGTAGAGGACTTTGATAATAACAGGAGACTGGAGTAAAAGCGTGTTTTTTCTGTGGAAATATCTGTACATATACAAGCACACTGCGTTTTTGAGTAAGTACTTTTTGTGCCATTTTTTGAGTGTATGCAAGCCGAGCACGGATGAATATTGGCTTTTGAATACGAAGTAACGTTAAAAATGTGATTCGTTGAAATTTTACGTGCACTGCAATGGAGTATGGGATATGTCAGAACAGAAGCATTAATTTTGGGTTTGCGCAACTACAGTGTCATTTTGTGCAGCAGAGAAAGTTTTACAAAAAAGTGTAATATCCTCGGAAAATAAGAGAGCTGAAATGCACTGGACAGTTTAGATAGCTCGGTCACCTACTTCCGTAGCGATTATGCGCACTGGAACTGTAACCTGAGTCTGGAGATACTCTTCCCGTCTGAAAGAAAAAAGTTTCATGATGGGTGAGGCTTTTCAATTATGGCTCTAATATTTTAAATTATTATTGCGGTGTTGGAACATAAGTAAGGTCTTACAGTATAACAAGTTAAAGATTCGCAGTTAAAGACTCACCAGCAACGCATGTTTGGAGTCGATCGACCATGAACGTGCCGACCGGAAAGTGGACCACGGCCCATCCAATGTTGCTACAGCCAGTTTGCTTCGAAATGTATTGGAGAACATAATTCTGCTTACGAAGCTGTAACATTCGAGTCCTTCAAGGAATCCACATTTGAACAGTATTTCGGTTGCAGCGTTAAAAGGCGGAAACCTTTACTGCACTGACCTTGAAATCCCTCCGACCTCTCTCATGGGCAACACTATAACACCATGTCCTCGTGTCGACGAAAAGTGTCGAATGCATCAGCACCTGTTGTATTGTACAGCTTGTACTAACATTTCCGCTTTAACTTGCATTTGAACCACTGGTGTGGTAACTTTTTAGTTTGCGCCGAGCGCGAAGCGCGAGGTGCTGCAATAAGTCTTCGTCAAGAGCATAAAGTTTGTCTGAAGCCACGAAGAGCGTACGTCACGCTTTTCCATTTCCACAATCCCAATACCATTTCCCAGTGGTGTTGGCGCTCGCGCTCGTGCAATAATGTGGTTCGCAACCACCGCTAGTAGTATATATAGTATCGTTGTGTAGTAGTATAAGTACAGATACATATGTATCTGTAGAATAGAACAGTCCGTACAACAGTGCCTTCTGCAGCAATCCACCAGTTCTTAGCTGCAGAGTTGTTAGGAATAAAATTCTATGGCACGGGCTGTTGTTTCTCATACGTGATAATTAGACGTTTTTCGCGCGCGCAGTTGTTACGCTAAACCACGCTCACAGCCATACATTTTAACCATTTATAATTTTGTGGAATTCGAATCAGTTATTCACGCATGCGGCGCTGACTGGGAAAATTAAATCAACCGTTATCGTACGAAGCGACACTTTGACAATGCTCTCTCTTGTAATAACAATAATATTGCAAAAAACTATGGTGTTGTTGGTCTTTTCACTTACCTACACCGTGGCCGCCCGTTTCCGGCTGACCCGTGTCTACGGCGGCATCCTCCTCTTCCTCTACGTCCTCTTCCTCGGACTGGCCATTCCCACCGCGTTGGGCGTTCTCATGTGATTTTACACGTTTTCCGCTATGTTGAAGAATTATTTGTTCTTTGATATTACTGCACTTCTGTGATAAATCGCGGGATTTTTTTGTCTTTTTTCCTAAATACGGTGAAAATGACATTTCACGGTGATTTTTTCAAGCCATGATTTATGTGTACATTTTAAACGGTTGATATTATCAGTGTGTTGTTGTTTATTTGGACTTTATTATTTGTGTTTTCTTATCGTTCATTCAGTTCGTTTGACCCGGAGGTGTGATGCTGTGACGTCAGTTGACTGATTAAATTTATCGGATATTTTTCAGCAGATTGATAAGCGAGACAGCGGAAGACCGTTTAGCCATTCGTTTTTTTACAGAAAGCGGAAAAGCTAAAAAAATTCAAACAGGAAAATTCTACCATTAAATCCAGTTATTCTGCTACGAGGCAAAAATGCGTATAAGAAATGCGAAGTCGTAGTATGTACAGTGGTTTTCTTTCTTGCCCGTCTTATTTTTCTATACGTGCGCTATAGCAGCCGAATTAATAGCGTTAAATTGTTTTCAATATTTCTAGCCTTTATTTTGTTTACGATGTAGCTGAAAATATTTTTGAAAAAAAATTATTTAAAGAAATTTATGAGGATTTTCGGAACGACGCGAATCTGTCTAGACACCAGACGCACGCTATCGCTTTACCGAATTAAATATTTTATAATTGTCATCTGCGGTAACCCGGATATGCGTTTATGCAAGTGACGCAATCGGCTGGTTAGCAAAAATAATGGAACCGGAATCCAGCGGTAAAAAAATCTCTTTGCGCAACGGGCAACCTGTTTACAAAATTGCACAGTCCATACAGAAAAGAAATTTAATTACGGCTTTCATATATAATCAACCGGCTCTTTTATGGCCGTAAAATTCTCTGGCATCGGGTATTTTTTTCTAAGGTGATAATTTTTAAATCCCTCTAGAATTATTCGCCCAAGCTGTGTCGCCTGGGAAATGTAAGCCGCGCGTTAGGGGCCAAATTAAATCAAGCTGCGTCGTCGCGACACTTGTTAGATGCGCTCTTGTAAGAACAAAATGATATGCAAAAAATGCCGGCCAATCTCTCCGACACGATCTTGAGCTGCGGCTAACAAAGGCGCTCAGGAGAAAAATGCCGGGCGCGTAATCATTAATCAGCATCGGAGTGGTGATTTTAAAACAGCGCTCGGCCGCTGTTGGCGCTTGTCACTCACGCTTTCCTGTCGTCGCATCAGCTGGAGGCGCTTTTAATTATGCCATATTATCTGCATATTATATTTCTTTACACGAAATTGTCATACAACATTACACGCAAATTCAGGGCGTTCAAAATACGAACCGGCAATTTTTTAATTAAAAAATGCGCTTTTAATTGTGCTATGTTGTCTGCATATTATTTTTCTTTATATGACATTGTCATACGACATTACACGCAAAATCAGAGCACCGAAAATACGAACCGGCAAATTTTTTTTCAATTCAGAAATTTTAATGCACGGCCGCTCACAATGACCATATCGCTGCAGACAATATAATAGAAATTCCCGAAATTCTGCAGCTATCAATGACCGGAAAGTGTAGGCAGGGTAGTGTGCATACAGGATCGTATAACGCTGCTGTTGTTGTTGCTGACGGACGTGATCAAGCGTGCGAATTAACCACGGTTGTGTTCGTGCGGCAATGGCAGCCGAATATACAGCGGAATAATTACTGACGAAACTGATAATTGCCGCGCTGCCGTTGGAGAGTGAAATACTCTGACGTACGCAAGCTTGACTTAAAATTAGTGCTACGACGTCGATTTCGCGGTGCTGGATGATCCAAAAATAAATGTCATGTGAAAGTAAAACACCGGCTAAAAATTACGCGTGGCACTATTACTTTTTAACGATAACATTAATAAAAATTTTTTGTCGGTAAAGTAAGCTGTAGTACAGTGTTATCACGCGTAACCGCCCGCAGACGCCAACCCTTTTATTAGGCGGCTACTTTGCCGTGTTGAGCAGCGCGGAGGGGTGTTTTCCCACGGGTCTATAACTGCGGTTAAGTGCCGGTTTCCGCTGTTAACAAGGTCAGCAGCGGAGCGTTTTCATATATAGAGCGGCGTGTTATTAATTAAACATGGTTTATAGTTGGTTTACCACGCCAGCGGTGCAGTGTTAGCGTTGGCGGATGTTTACATTTGCCGGCATACAAGCAGACGCGGCATTGTGCAACCGGGACTATAGGTAATCAAAAAAGCATGGTCGTCGTCGTCGTCGTCGCATGCTTGTCGTTGTGCTCGTACCAGGTGGCGTGATCTTGCAGTTCGGCTACACTTTTTCGTTAATAATTTATTTTTCTTAAGAGCTTTTTATTTAGTTAGCTTATTTGTTTCTTCTGCGTAATTTTCATTTAGCTAAGTAAGCTTTCGGCGTTACTTATTTATTTTTCTTTGTGTTAGTTGTTTAGTTATTTAATTATACTTGTTAAGTTTTTTTATTTGATTATTTTCTCACGTTATGCATTTCGTTATTATACATAATTTCTTTACAGTATTTATTTATTTGATTTTTCTGCGCTGTGTTATTTATTGATTTACGTTTTCTTTCCTGTGTTATTTATTAAAGTAAGCGTTTTTCTTTAGGCGGCAATGCCAATTTAAGCGGCGTCTTTCCGGCCTGGGCGCTGGCGCTGCTGATCGCGCTGCTGGTGGCCGCCTTTGTCATCTTCACATCCCATGTTACGGAGCCGCCCTGGTATCATTTTGTAAGACCATTTTCCCAGCATTTGTTACGTCTGTTAATTCCGTAGTGCAGCAGAATTTTATTACGGTATTTTTCGGGTGTATTTCTTGCCTTTTTTGTGCATCACTTACAGTACGTGGGTATAGTGCACTGTATAATACAGTAGTGTCCTTAATGGTGTCCCTAATTTTGTACAGTGTCATGTAATACTGCCGATCGTATCGGTGCATTACAAAATGCGGATGGCAGAATATTTTGTCAGCTAGTTCCGTATTTGAATTGTTGTACCTTTGTGTGTAGTCTTTTAAAAAAATATTGAAAAATAATATTTTCGGTGATTTATGAGAATTATTTTTCCGGTTGTGGGCAATCCGTAAGCGTTTTCTCCGGGTAGGTGTTCGCGTACCTGGGCTTCTTCGGGGCCTGCGTGTGGGTGTATCTGGCGGCCAACGAGATTGTGGCCTGCCTGCAGACCGTGGGGATTGCCCTGAATGTCAAGACCACCATCCTGGGATTGACGGTGCTGGCGTGGGGCGACAGTATTCCCGGTAAGCAGGGCATGTACCCGGTCTCGTTTTTCAGTAAATATAATTCCTTCGGAAGGAAGATCGTTGCATTAGTAGAATTTATTGGCTGATGGCTGGTACAAATATATGGCTTTGTAGATTTTATTGCCGACACAGGAATGGCCCGCCGCGGCCAGCCACGGGTGGGAATATCGGCCGTGTTCGCTGGTCCCATGATGAGTAAGTGCCGGTTTTTAAACTGAATTAAACACGCCGTAATGTGGCTTTATTTACAGTTGCTTTGTAAATATGAAAATGCCAAATATGCCTTAAATAGAACATTGATTGAAATAAATTGCTGTACCTTACTCGTTTGATGATCGTCAATTACTAACTGTTTATTATTATTGATTACTGACATATTTTTGACCGGGGGATCAATGAGAAATAATTTATTGATTGTTTTCTTCTTCTTACAAATGCGTGCTTAATTGGCAGCGTTTCGATAAAGTTCGTCGGTGTACGTACAAATTAACCTTAGTGTGCAAAATAATTTGTAATAATTAAATTTAAAAAAGTATTTTTGAAAAAAAGGTTTTTGTTCAGCCAATCGTGTTCCTTGCGTTTTCCCGGTTATGGATTTACATTTGTGTGCAAATATTTTCGTATGTATTTATATATTATTTCTCATATATTTATCTGATAAATGTATTTTTAAGTATATCTACAGGTGTTTGTACAGGCAGGCGAAAATCATCCAGAAGTTGCTCCGTCTAACGAATCGTAATTTCCCTTAGGTTAGGGTATTATTTTTCGGATTAATAAGTTCGTGTAAGAACTAGTTCTTATTATTTAAAATTATTTTTATTTGAGAAAAAAATATCTCAGCCGTTTTCTTTGGTTTCTTACTTGTTAGTTGTGAAATAAACTTGCATGCCAATAAAATATTCGCATCAACGGATGTATAACGGTGTACTTGACAGATTTATTGCTGGGCGTGGGAACCTCCTTCTGCTTCGCCACCAGCACGGTTGATCCCTTCCCGGTGCAAACCACCTCGTTGTCGCTGCTGTCCGCCGGGACGCTGATGGTGTCGCTGGTCTTTTCACTAATCTACATCGTGGCCGCCCGCTTCCGGCTGGCCCGTGTCTACGGCGGCATCCTGCTCTTCCTCTACGTCCTCTTCCTCGGACTGGCCATTCCCACCGCCTTGGGCGTTCTCATGTGATTATACACTTTTCCGCTGTGTTGAATTATATTTTGTTTTTTTATGTTATTGCACATCTGTGATATCGCGGTGTTTTTTCCATAAAGACAGGGAAATTAGCATTTACGGTGATTATTCTCAACGGTGATTTATTTTGTCCAGTGTTAAGCGGTTAATATTAGTTGCTGCGTCGAATTGCAGCACGTTCTGAAAGTCTGATTAATCATTCCATTTTCTAGTCTCACTTTCGATTTGGTTGATCAATATTAACAAATTTTTATCAATCAAACAGACGTCACAGCATCACATTTCCGGGCCACCATGAACGAGAAAAAATCATTTTAATTCCAGTAATTACCATAGAGTACTAAATCGAGTAATTGCAAAACCGGGTTAAATACACAAAACGCCGGGTTAAAAACACCGGGTTAAAGAAACTAACAAAACAAAATTAAAAACAAATTGAACAAAACAAAACCAACAAAACACCGGGGTAACAACACCGGGTTAATTAAACAAACAAACAAATAAAACAAACACCAGGTTTAAAAAACAAATAAAGCAAAACTAACAAAACACCGGGTTAACAACACCGGGTTAAAAACACCGGGTTAAACAACACAGACTGAAAAGCACTTCAACAGAACAGGAACGCCGCCGCCCAGCCTGCTCAAACACTAGGGCCAGTGAGATCATCATCCATAAAAATTTCACTGCTGGGATGAGGCAAGAGGAGTAATGTCAGCCCATTTAATTCCGTTCCTATTGAGGTGCAAGCGACACTGACTACAAAATAAAAAGCACAAACATGAAACAGCTAAAGAATTAATTCACCGCCTAGAAATTATCTTTAGTGCACTGGAGCCACTGCACTACGATAATTACTTTGAGTCTGTGTTAAGTACGCTACATATCTATTCGGGGGCAAATTGCTGCAGTTCTTCCTGATAGGCTTATACTTACGATTGCACATCGATAAGCTCCTTTTGAGTGGAGCGGACCGTAATAACGAAGAACAGTTTAACCGGAAATTCTGATGACGTCCCGCTTTCAAACTGCGGTTGCACTACCACGCGGGTAAATCGATGGGAAATCTGAAAATCATAACAATTAAGCAACTCCCACAAATAATTATTAATCAGTCACAAATTATCCTCGCTAAAAACCTTTTATTACGCTGTTATAATTTTATCGACCTATAACTTTTTTTATTACTATCATTTTATACTAACTACTATTTATGAAATAATAATTCAGTGGTATTATTAATATTATCATATCATTATTACATTACATCGACTTACTCCAAATTCAGCTAGCACTTTGTGAGCATCAGAACAATTCCGTGTCTCCTGATGTTTGATGCTCGCAGTAGCATCTGCAAGAAATGCAACAAAATTTTACTTCCATACAAGCAATGCAGTTTCTGTACAATGCATGCAAAACTTTCAAACTTACTGATGTCGAAACGAAGCAGAAAATTCCCTGCAAAAATTAAAATGCGAAAAATTACATTATTTTCCTGCAAAATGAAAATTTTACAAAGGTGGTAATTTTCTGTTGATCTCATGTACCGGTACAATTTTGTTGTAATGACAGAACAAAAAAAAACAATCGTCACGCTATTAGTTTTTGTCATGTGGAGCAATGCAGAGAATATCTTCATAGGTGTGCGGTACGTGAATCCAGATTGTCAAAATGTCCGGAATGCGAAAAACTTGGCAATACACAAGATCAAACATCAATCAAACATTACCTTCTGTTTGCGCATATCCGGACACTGTGATAAAATCATGGAGAAACTTTTCACATAATTCAGTTAGCTTCTTAAAGTCCGCAGTAAGCGTCATAATTGTTTTCCGCTGGGGCTGTTTAGGACCGACAAGCCGCATTACTTCCCGAAGCGACTTCTCGTGGCGCGACTTCAGGACGATAAAGTCCACCTGTTCCAAGACCAGATACCGCACCAAGTGGAACGACACTCTCCCCTCTTCCAGCAGGCACTTCAGACGGCCAGGCGTGGCCACAATGACGTGGCAGACTCGTTCCAGTTCAACATTCTATTTCCGAGAAAAATAAATCACACTGAAAATTGCGCTGACAGAAATCAAAAAGATAATTATGGACATATTTCTGTGTCAAAACATAATCGTAAAAATTCAAATCACTGTGAAAAAATTGTGAACAAACAGACTGTGGAATAAATAAATAAACACCCTTCTAATGTACAGTACATCGCGAAGAAATACAGATGCAGGCAGATACCAACTGAGAACATAAATAAAAAAATTAATTAAGCTACATACAAGCAAATTCAGATCTCTCACCTCAACAGCCAGACGCTCATGCGGAAATCCGTATAAGACAACTGAGCGGATCCGCGTTCGATACGCGAGCTTCAATGATTCCTTGTGGATCTGGTTGGCCAGTTCAATGGAGGGGGCTAAAATCACCGCCAGCGGATACTGAACACCCTGGCGTTGCTGCTGTACAATTGGAAAATTGAACGTCAATTGCTGCGCACAACTAACCACACAATAATACTTTTCATTTTAATAATAATTTCAAAAGTCGATTATAATTTTGTACAGAAGACTACTGACCCGTGAACACCAAAAACAACAGTTCCACGAGCTAGCGTTTTTCTTTTATTCATTTTTCATCAGGCCCATTTTTGTCCGGCGCAAATTACATGACAATTATGGCATAAATCGGCGAAAGATTCTGTGCGCTAATTAAATTTTCCAAAAATTTGTAAACTCAAAATACCAATTATTTGAAAATTTTTTTCAAAACCATTAACAACGTACCGTCATGTGAATTTGTGGCGGACCACCGGTCAATATCTGCGACATGATGGGAATTAAGAACGCCGTCGTTTTCCCCGAACCTACACAATTAAATATCGTAAATGTAAGAAGATATGGAAAAATAAAAGCGCGGAACAAAATAAATTAGTAGCGAAAGCGCAGTTAAAAGCCACATAAAAATTACTACAAGGTACCTTTTTGTGCCCAGGCCCTCAGATCGCGACCACTCAACAAAATGGGTATGGCATGACGCTGCACCGATGTGGGTCTAGCAGAGAAACAGTCAACGCCGCAATACACTCAAACCGTAGAAATAAATTGTCAATTTTCAGTTCCATAAAAACAAATTTAAATTAAGTTAACATCCTTACTCGTTGTAACCGGCCAACTGCAGATTCTGCTGTATGATGTCATGCAGACCGATTTCGTTAAACTACAATCCCAACACAAACCACATTAAAAACACAAATGGCATTGGAAAGGAATGCAATAAATCTATAAAAAAAAAACGAAGAAAACCTTCGCGAACAATTTAGAAAATACTACACATAAAAATTACAAAATGCATTTAATACAGAAATGATTAAATGCGCTCATTTTACAGTTTTCATACCGACTGAATGGACTCTGGCGGATTAGACCCGCTGGTTTCCGCTACAATAACCTCAGCTGTGCCACTGTCCATGCCCGTATTGACTTTCTGGAACAACATCCTGGAAAAACAAAAAATTACTAAACAGTTAAAATACTGGGGAAAAAATTCCATTCTCGGTAACGATGTTTGAATGCTTATAGGACGTTCAATGCACCAGACATATGTATTATGCCGCAACGGAGGTAAAAAGAGAGAGGCTTAAAGAGCGAAATCCACTGTACTACGATACTGTACTCTCTTGATACTCATAAGTTTTCAAGCAGACACTCAGAGCATCCAAATTAATCCGTTTAATTTAATGGCAGCGATTCCAAAACAAATAAGTAAATACTTTACTTAACGCAAATTTAATTTTATGCATTACGATAAGAAGTATTTTACGCGGACTAAAAAGTCAGTGCAATATGAATTTAGGGAATTTCACTGTAATCGGGCAGTTTTCCAGCAATTAAATGTTTTGATTTATGAGATGAATTTACTTTTACCAACAAGTGGTCAGAAATTTGACCGACCATTTTTTTACTTTTGCAACACGGCTAAAAGTGGTTTATAACGATACTACTTTTGACAGCACTGAATTTAAAAGTCTTACAATAGGAAAACCGCTTAAAAAAGCTAGAGAATCATAGTACGTACTCCTCCAGACCGGCATCCCGCGGCAGCGGCGAATTCCATTCTTCTAGAGTAAACACTTCGACCTGGGCATTGCGCCCCTGGTGCTGACTGGCGCTGGACGCGCCACCGTCTACGGCATCATACTCATTATTCCGGCCGTAAATGTTATTCTGATAATTATACCGGTTACCGAAGTTGTTGAAACTGCCGGTGCTGCCCGAATGTTGCATGCTACGCTGACCGAAGGCCGTATTGTGGTTATAGGGCTGCTGTAGCATCGACTGCTGCTGGCCGTAACCACCAACGCTCGTCACCAGGATGTCGGCGCTGCCGGCCGTGTAGTCCGGGGCGGCGCTATTAAAAGGACGCTGTTGCAGAGCATCCACGGCGCCGGGAAGCTGGTACATCTGCGCCTGAGCCGGCAGAATGTACGGGTTGGCCGAATACTGCGAGCTGGCCGCTTCCTGCACCAGATCGGGGTTATTCTAAAAAAAGCGTACCACGCTGCAGTTTAACGTTGATTTTTTTATTTCAATTTAGATAACACTCTGACTGGCTAAGAATTTTTGTAAGATTGCACACATACACTATTGTACAAAGGTTTTTCATACACCGATCTCATTATCTCGTAGTATTCTTCGTTTTTGCGTGTAGATGGCACAGTAAACCTTTTATAAAATAAAATCGTAATTTTATTTTTTCAGACATATTGATGAGTAATATTCAAGCCTAATCCGCTCCGATTTTTTTCACCGCGTTTAACAACTTTAAGATTTTTTTTGGCACACCGAAAAAGCACCTTCAAACTTTTTTAGGAAATAAAAATTAATTTTAAGGTTATCTTAACACCGCCCGCTTCGCCGAATCTGGAATCTAATTTACAAAATTGCATGGCACAATAAACACTTTCTCTACGCTCGGCACTCACAGCAGAGCGCCAGTGTAAGGATGCCTGGAACCGCTGCAGACCGTCAGCCCACGTCGGCGGCGAATTCTCCTCTTCCGGGGCGAAATTCTGCGAAATGCCCACCGTAGCCCTTGCGCTATGTCCAGCGTACGGCTGATACCCACCGTAGCCGCCCCGATCCCCGTACCCGTCATTCCGGCCGTAGTTGTTATTCTGATTTCCGAAGTTGTTGAAACTGCCGGTGCTGCCCGAATGCTGCATGTCGCGCTGACCGAAGGCCATATTGTTGTTGTAGGGCTGCTGTTGCATAGCCTGCTGCTGGCCGTATTCGCCGCCCGCCACCATGATGTCGGCGATGCCGGCGGCGGCGGCGCTGTTGAATTGTGGCTGCGCATCCGCGGCGCCGCCAGGACGCGAGCGCTGGTACAGTTGCTGCGGGTTGGTCGCGCCCTGCGCCGGATAGACGTTCTGCCAAACAATAATACGTATACCGCGCTGCCGTTTCCCGTTAATTTCGTCGACAGATAATCGCAACAAAATTGTAAACCAAAGATTAACCAAATATTTTCGTCGGCTGCAATAGGCGTTTAAATTTCCCGCTGTTCTTTTTTATGTAGAAGCCATTTTTTTAAAAAAAAATTCTGAGAATGATATTCCTGATAATATTTCGCTTACAGCCACAATATGAATACCATGAATGATACTTGAAGTATAACAGCAAATTAACCTGGCAGAAAATTAACACGCAGCTGCTTAGGTACTTTAGTACTCGAATTAAGAAACTCTAACTGACTCATTTAGAATTTTTAAGCTTAAAAAAATATACACAAGAAAGGTATATACAAACATTTTACGCTTTTCAAAATTTTTGAGTAGAGAAAAAATTTTTTCAATACTCAAAAATTTTTAAAAACACAGACTTCATAAAATCAGAAATTTTCGAATTCATTTCCTTGATTTTCAAAACAATCGATGCGGAAATGCGCGACGAGGGAGCCGCGACGATGCGGAAATGCGAGACGATTAAAGGGCTCCACTAACACGCCGCTCGTAAGACTGTACAAATACGGTAAAATCGATGCACGTTGTCGGTTGTTACACTGGCTCTTGTGTTTAGATCACTCTCCCGTGCATACACGCCCTTATTCACATCGACCCAGTTCCACGATCTCTTCTGGCGTAAAAATGTAAATCTGATTCAGTGAAAAATATTAATTAGTAATTATTAATCTGTCAGGCACATGAGCCTGCGCGTGGTGCGTACGGCTCAACATGGAGCGTACTTGCACCCACTTGCATGCCATATTGCCTCTCTCTTGTACGTACGTGTGACGCTGCACTGCACTCATCCACTGAAGTGGATATACCGCACAGCGCACACACTGAGCATACTTGCTCTCTCGTTCCTCTTTCGCAGTACTACTCAGCGTTCATACGCTCGCGTTGGGTAGAGTCCAGTCTGCGCATCACACAGCTGATTCACGTCTTGGCCTGCATCACCACGCACGTGTTTGCCGCCAGGATCACTTGACACTTACTCGCCAACGAGACGCATCAAGAACCTTTTTAGCACACACTTGCTATTTGGCCACACGTGCCTTTGTTCTTTCTTCCTGCTATTACGCAGCATTGTCAGCCTTTATTGTCTAATAAAGACACATCGTGAGCTCCTCGCCATAGTCTGTTACATGGTAGCAGACCTATAAGGTTTTCCTTCCTACGGACCCTTTGAGGAGACGGTGAAGGCTTCATTTCGGAGAACTCGACAGGAGTCCTTTTCAGTCACTGTTTGAGACTGCTGAAGCAGCCTCTTTCCTGACTGTCGATCAGATTGATCGCATCGTCTTACAGCTGTGGTGAAACGGGGATCACTGAAGTGATTCCTGCCCAGCTGGTGAGCACGGTTTTCTTGTCTCTTCCACACTGAAGAGCGCGTCCCGCACGCACGGACTTTTCCCTTTCCCAACCGACGGACCAGACTCGAACGAGAGTCTGCAGCGCGAAGGATTACTCCATAATACGGGGACCTTCAGTTTGAACACTGACCCGCAACTCTAACGGCGGAATTCAGCGCGGAAACGACGGATTTCCGACCTCAGACGGAGTGCAACCGACCAGAACCGACACCGACACCGACACCGGTAAAGTCACGGTTTAGGTCGATTTTAGCCGTAACTAGGTCGGCTTTTCACTTTCCAACCGTTGAAAGTATTTTCTAACTACTAAATTTTAATTTCTAACGGTGAAAAAGTAAATTTTGACGGAGAATCCGAACTCAAAATCTTACTTTTGGTCGAGAACCGACCTGTTAGGTCAACGTACCCAGTCTAACAAAGGCTAACCGACAACAGGTCGGACATTTTCCTCTTTTTGATTTCTAACGGCGTTTCAACCGCCAGAAAAATTCCTAAATTCCTAAAACTAATTTCTAACGGATAAAAACCTAAAAATCCGACCAGATAAACCTTCTGGCCGACCTAAAAATAATTTTGATTTTCGCGGAAAAGAGCGCTAAAATTCTCGTACTTCCTTGTGACGTCATAACGACCGGATTTCAGTACTTAGAGGGCAGCCAATCAGCGTGCAGGGGAAAGTTCCCATAGGCTAACATAGCGTGAATCATCGTTTTTTGTAACTTTTGCACGCGGCTCGCATTCTGTGACGTAGGCACAAAAGTGCAAGACCACTTACCCTGTGTGACGTCATACTGGTCAGCACAGTAATATAGGACGTACTACACCGTACTACTATAACGTACTGTACTGTACTACAGTACTGTATATTAACCCTGTGTACTGAGTCACCAACAGACACAACAACATCAACAACAACATCTCTCCGGACGTTCCTGACACTCGGAAGTTCCTGAACCTAAAGACGTTCCTGAACTCATCGAACATCTCCACAAAGGAGATAGTTCGATTTAACTCGTTTAAAGCAACAGATCTTTAAGGCTCCATCAGAGCCGACCTCATTCGACAACAATGTCGAACCCAAAGAAGGATATCTACGCCCGAGAGTTCAACACTGACTACTCGCGGCGTGCGACATCGACCGCGCCGTACTCACTTCGGCACTCCGGTCAGGAACGAAGTCAGCCGTCTTCGACCGACTCGACTAAGTCGGCCGAAGCAAGGGAAAAGCGCAACGAGCGGATCCTCCTCGCTGACTCGAATCCAACATCGGATGACAGTTTCGAGGATGCCCGGGACAAAACGTTCCTGGAGGCCCATGCTGACACAGCAGCCCCCTCCCACCCGACCGGGGGGGATGTGGAACAGCTGCAGGCGGAGACCACATTGTCTCACGCCGACTCTGCCTCGGTAACGGCTACACAAGCCACCGAGTTCGAACGAAAATCACCCAACTCAAAGGGTGAGCAGCCGAAGTCGACCTCGTCCAACATCGGACAGGCGACAAAGGAGGTCGGTCGGAAATCACCGACCTCCCAGATCGGACAACGGAGTCCGATCCCCGGAGTCAGTCAACAGCAACCGACTACCGAAGTCGACCAACGGAAGGTCGACCAACCACCAACAAAGGAGTTCGGACAACAAAGTCCGATGTCCGGAGTCGGCCTACCGAAGCCGATCTCCGAAGCAGGACAACAAAGTCCGATGTCCGGAGTCGGCCTACCGAAGCCGATCTCCGAAGCAGGACAACAGAGTCCGACCTCCGGAGTCAGACAACAGAGTCCGATCTCCGGAGTCGACCAACGGAAGGCCGATCAGCTGACAACCGAAGTCGGCAAAGCCCAACCGATCACACAGATCGGAAGGACGTCACCAACCTCGAAGGTCGGTCAACAGCGACTGACCACGAAGGTCGGACAACAATGTCCGACCTCGGAGGTCGGTCAAAAGGAGGTCGGACATTCGAAGCCGACCAATCCACAACAACAATCAACCGACAACAGGTCGGATATCGGAGTCCAGCCGACCAAACCTACGGTCAGGATCGAAGAATCCGAAGTACCGCCACGAAGCGGCCCCCATCCAGCTGGATCACCGACTAACACACCGGCACCCAACGAACGGGTTACCTCACCGGTGAGTCGACCTCTACCAACAATGGATAAGTCGACCCGAACAACGGAGACTCAAACAAAGGGGAAGTCGACAACAAGTCGACCTGCCAACCGGACAGCATTTCCCAAATTCGCCGTCGGAGAATCGGATAGCGAAACATCGCTACCAACCGACGACGTCTTCGACTCAACGGGATCATTACCCAACAGCGGGGATGAATCCCTCCAGACACCAGCCAAGTCCAACAAGGACAGATACGACGCCGGCGTGCTGGAATACACCGCACGGAAGTGGACTTCGGCAACACCGCCGGAGAAGATCGAAGACATTAACGTGCTTCGACAACGATGTCACCAGCTGATCACACAGATCGTACTGGCTGACAAACTTGTTAACGCAGCGGAAGGCTCATGCGCAAGGTCGGAAGACACTCACCGCCTCGAACGGAGGAAATGGGAAGCTGACATGGCGGCCGCCAACAAAGGCATAGCCGACCAACAGCGTGAGATCGACCGGCTAAGGGCCTTCATAAAACGAGTGGAAGGACCATGTCGATATGACACCGACGAAGTAACTATACTTAACGGCAAGTTGGATCGGTCAACACAGGCCGTCTCCGAACTGCAGAGACAACTTGCCGACATGGAAAAGGAATTGGCTGACACACAAACAGCCTTGGTCGCCTCGGAACAAGCCGCGGGACATTTCCACGAAATGCTCAACCGAGCTAACGAAGAAGCCGAAGTGTACCGGAACGAAGTGGACCGGTACATAGTCGAATTACGGCAGGCCGACAACGAGGTCGACCAGCTTCGACTATTAGCCGACCGACTCCAAACCGAGTTGGAAGTGCTAACGGCCAGGAGTCGACAACAGAGTCCGACTTACCTTGGCCGCCAGCAACCCTCGCCGGAACACAGAACCATCATAGCCGACCTGCAAGACGCCAACACACAGTTGGTCGACCAAGTCTACGGCTTAAATGAGTACCTCAAACAGGAGGAGAAACTCCGAGCTCAGCTGGAATACAACATGGCTGAAGCTCATAAGGTGAACGAAGCGCAACGGAACCGCATCGTCTACCTTGAAGCCCGTGAGAACGAACTGTTCGACTACGGGACCGAAGCCGCCAGCAACATCACGGAAATGATGCGGCAAATGGACGAGTTGGACACCGAGATCCGGTGCCTTCGGGAGGAGAAGAAACACCTGGAACAAACCAGCGCCGACCCCCCATCCTACAGGACGTCCATGGCACAGGACTACCATCCGTCGCAAACAATACGCGACATCCTGTGGGGCGATAATCCAGCCCATGAACTGGGGAAGAAGGAAACCAACACATCCTACTTCGTCGAAGTCGTCACAACCGACCCGTCTACTGGAGCGCCTCCTCAGCCGAACCCGATACCGAGTCAGCCCGAGCCGGAGCGTAACACGTCAACAGCGACGTCGTACGTTCCGACCTCGAACGTGCCAACAACAACGGTAGCGACGGCCGGTGCGTATACGAGCACCTCCTTTTCGACGCGTACAACAATGCACGCGCCGATCCCCACCGCGTCCCACCCTGACAACAGTGACGGAGCTGAAGCGCCGAGGGGATTTCCCTTTAGCCGTCCACAACGACGGGTATTGGGAGAGCGAACGAACTCACACCCGGAAATGGGAAATTCGGATCGCCCGAACCAACGAGGGTTCGACTACGAGCGATCAAGGAGTCGGTCATATAACATGGCCGACCCGAGTGGACACTACGACCAACAGGAGTCGAACCGCCATTCAAATGGCTACCCGGAACAAAGCCGGGCACCGCCACATCGACCAACTGAAAGTCGATTGCCGACGAGAGGAACACAACCCAACTTGTACGGCAGGGTTAACGAACAGCCCAGGGGATTTTACCCACCACCCCTAAGGACGATCCCAGCACCACAAGCGGGACCGGAGGCGTACGGCGGCTACTCGGAACAACCGAGGCCACGACAGCCGACGTCACAGGCTCGTACGCCGCCCCCACAACAGTACGGAGGTCGGCCGGAACAGCCTCGTTACGCAAACCAAGCACCGCGTCCGCAACAGGACGGATATGATGGAGAGTACGAACCGGCTCACCATCAGGCGGGCTATCCGGATCAACAAGGTCGGATACAATATGCCAACGCGGCACCTGCCCCGGCTGCACAACAGCCTGCGCCGGTGGCACAGCCAATTCCCCCGGAACAAGACCCAGCACATGTCGCCATGGTACGAGCAATAGCCCACGGACGAAGGCAACCATTGCCGCCGTTCGACGGAGACCACACCAAACTTCATGGGTGGCTGAAACAAATCCGTAGCCTGCATCGGCAAGCCCAACAATGGTATGAAACCGATCAGACTTTTATGGCCGACCTGGTGGCTAAACTTGAAGGTCAAGCGGAGGAGTGGCATATTCAAACAGCAGCCGAGGAACCACTCGGGGGATGGCCAGTCAACTTATGGCTGACCAAATTCGAAGAACGGTTCGCGGACAAAAACAGGGAGGTGAACGCCATAGCACGGATGAACAAACGGACATTCCGTTTCGGCGAAGAAACACCGGAACAGTACTACGATGCCATGATGTTCATCAAATCCCAAGTCCGCACGATTACCGATGATATGGTATTATATCACCTTAAGGAGAATATCCATGAGCCCCAACTGCGGGCGGCCCTGGAAATCAGGATGCCGACAACACCAGTCGAACTCCGAGACTACATACGGAGCTTCGTCAACGGCAAAGAAATGTACGAAGTAAGGAAGTCGCGCGACAGCGACCAAATTCGAGTCCGAGTTGCAACACCCGCACCGGCTCTGGCTTTGCCGTTACCGATACCGCAACAGACCGTGTATCAGCCGCATATGATGCCAGGATACCAAACTCCTCCGGCACAGTTCGGACAACCGAGCCGAGCGGCGACGCCACCGATGCAACAAGCACCCGCCCAGCAACCGACCTGGGCCGGAACGGTAGCGATGAACTTAAACCCACCCCCAGCACCTGGAACAGGAGCCCCGTTAACAACTACGGAGGCGCAGGTTACAGCTCGGGCGGTAACCAAAACAACGCAGGTTTTGGCTATAACCAGAACTCTAACCAAGGGTACTCCGCATACGGCCAAGTCCCAACACAGGGATATGGCGGCGGAAGCTTTGGCCGTGGACGAGGACGTGGCTTCGGGAATCGAGGCCGCGGTAACTTCTCCAACCGCGGAGGAGGAGGAAACCAACAGGGTAACCGACCTCCCCAAGCACAACAGAGTGCTCGGCAAGCGGCAACATACGCCGATAAAATGGAACAACTGTTCCTTCAATGGACGCTAGCGGACAGCTTCACTTGCAACTTCTGCAAGTTCAGCAACCATGACCAGGCACGCTGCGCGTTCATCGGCACTCGGGTGCAGGACAACCCGAATCGCCGCTGGTATGAGGATTGGCATACGCGATACCTAACGGGAGGACCGTTGGGATCGGCCAACCAGAACTCGGCACAGATCGTGCCGCCCCCGCGCCAACGCCAACAAGGGCGAGGCTCGGGCGGTGCTGGCAACGGAAACCAGCAGAACGGCTCAGGAAATGGGTCGGGTGGAAACCGCAGGAATAGCGGCGGGAGCCAACACGGGTCTCCGGAAAAGCGGCAACAGTTACCGCCACATCAGCCTTTCGGCGTGTCACCGCCCAACAAGGGGCCAGCTCGGGGAAACTCCCCGGGAAACGCCTAAGGTCGATGAGCTCCGGTGACTCATTCGACCTCCAACATCCCACCGAACCACCGGACAAGGATAACCCCACTAACCAACCGACTAACGACCGGAACGAACCGACCTTCACAGTATCCCAAGAACGGATACTCAGAATCCTAAACGTACTAGGATTGGAATGGAACAGCACTGAAGAAGAATTTCGTACAGCGCTGTTAGCCACCACAAAGGAGGCTGAAGTTGCCAGAACCATGGCAGCAGAACTCGGTATATTCGTCAACAATGACGGAATCGAGATCCGATTCGGAACGCAGGAAATGCCCGACCCAACCGACCCAGTGTATCAACTTGGCACTGGAACGTCGAAGGTCGGAACGCATGGATTGCCCGGATTGGCCGACCCAATGCCTCGACTTGGCACTGGAACGTCGGAGGTCGGAACGCAAGAATTGCCCGACCTACGTGGAGCTAACACAGCATCCGCGCCGTCAGCCACACAAAGTGACGCTGAACGGACCGGCCACGGAAGTTGGACCGGATTGCCGGTGATGAGAAACCCCACCGAGCAGCCCAGACGCGGCCCAAGACGCGGAGGACCGGGACGCCGATCCGCGCAACGGGGCAACAGAAACGACCCCAATGTATCATCCGTATCCGGAACGGACAGATACGCTGCAACATTAGCAGCCATCGACCTTACCGAAGAAACGGAAGGATTCGAACAATGGGAAACCGTCCCACTGGAAGCACAAGTACCCGACTACTGTCTGCAGCAGGAACCGGACTTCTTCCAACCCCAGCCACGAACAGTAACTGGCTCAAGAACGTTCCAGAACATTAACTACATGTTCTCAACATTGAGACCGACGGACGTCTCTACGGAGGAACGGATAATTCAACAAGCACGACGGTTCCGAACCAACGACGTACCGAACCGAACACAACGGAGCGACACCACTGAAACTCCGACGACTGGTCATGCGGATCGCGACCCCATGAATCAGACAGAGGTGCAGGAAGTGGCTAACTCTGCTGTGAGGTCGAACCGACCCGAAGCACAAGAAGTGGTTACAGCCGGAGTGAGACGAACAGACGTCGACCCCGGACCAGTATCACTAATTCCCATCAAACCGACAGTACGGGAAGTGACCTTCGAAAAAGGCACACATAAGAAACCGAAAACGGTTAGAGCCTGGACACACGAAATCCAGGTCGGATCCACGCCCACAATGGCAATGTTGGATACCGGAGCGGAAACATCGCTCATCGAGAAACGATTTTGCGAGAGGAACGGATTGACGATGCAACCCCTCGGACATTACACCAAAATACTTGGTGTGGGCGGACAAGTCGCCTTTATGGTCACTCATTGTTGTACAGCACCTGTGACAATGCAGGGCTTTACGAGTCACCACACTTTCCACGTCCAGCCGACCGAAGCGGACATCCCAGTGCTACTCGGATGCGATTACTTGCATTCGAAGTTCACCTTCATCTTAACACCGATCCCTAACCCGGAACCACCGGGAGGAACGACGGTAGTGCAGTCTATCCCGATACCAGAGGCATCGGGCACGGTAATAAGTGGAGCGAGGGTAAACCAGCTTGGCCAGCTGATGGAATCTTCGCGTAACATTTGCCGTGACTGCCGGGACACCAACCGGACTCTGATTGAGGAACTTAAGCTGCACAACGCCATCGAAGCGTATGAAGGACGAAAGAGCACCGGACAATTACGACCGGCGAAGACCGTACTGAAGTCTATCCCGATACCAGAGGCATCCGCTGAAGCGGATGCCCAGAACCTAGAACGAGTACGACAAAAGTACCGAACTTGGTTCTCGGGAGTTCGGCACTTTCTCGACCAACGGACGTTAGAGTTAGTAGCGACTCTGCAACAGAACGGAGCAACGACACCCGACCAGATAAGTACAGCACAACGAGAGTGCGAACCAGTAGTCGCCTTGGAACAGACCATTGACGACGAAGCGTGGGAATGGGAAGATGAACGAGTTCCGATCCATCGACAGTACATGGAGTACGGACTCCCCGTACCGCGCCCATTGGAGATGTGCTGCCAAGAACTAGGCAGTCAACTCTTCTCCTACCTGCAACGTATACGGCAGTACGGAGTAACCGGAACAACAGCGTTCTGGCAAAGATACGGCGAGGATATCACCATAACTCGGCGAATCCCCGACCCGTTACCACCAACTATGGAACACTCTCCAAAGAAAGTGAAATTCACCGGTACTCTACCAAGACCGGACGAAAACGCCCTATTGGAAGAAACCGATAAACCCTATCGGTGTATCATCTGTCAAGACAATATTGACGGAGTGGTACGAGCCATAAAGGCTCATCACGACCTGACTTGGTCGGACGACAGACCGTCGTCACCGGTACCTCCGCAACCAGAACGGAAGGTAGACCGTTTTCGGAAGACTCAACGGACAGTCATCCGATGGCCGAGCCACACAGACTCACAGCCAACCGACCTTGAGAATCAGGACGGAGCGAGTCGACCAACCCAACCGACGGATATGGCCGACCAATCCGAACCGACCACACAGGTCGGGTACGGTAACATGCCACAGGTCGACGTCGACGAAGACGGATCGACCATCGAATTCGAACCCTGCGAGTCGGACGGCTCGGATGTACCAAGCACGAGCGATTCGGCGGACACGGACTCCGATAACCGACCTTCGGAAGAATCCGAGGAAGAAGATGACGACGAAGAATTCGACCCGTCAGTCCGACATTGCAGGACGGATAAACCGCGACACGGCGATACGGACGAATCGTCATCGGAGGACGAAGAACCGACCTTCGACGTAAGGCTAACAACTGCTTTACGGTCGATCGTCCATACGGAACTCATACTCGACACACAGTCGACCGAGCAACCCGAACCAGTTGACCCGGAAATACAAGCCGAACAGGATCAACTAGCAGCCCTATTCGAATGGGCAGGAGGACAACCGGAGGAAACCGACCTCCGACCTCCAACAGTCGTCGTCCAGCAGTTGTCAACAATGCAACCGACGTCGGCAAATTTGACCGATCAACAGAAGGTTGGACAGCAGGACTCACGGAAAGTCCGAACTGTAAAAGCAACGATGGAAGAGCTTAACCTGGACAACAAAAGCCCAGAAGTTTACCATCTTAAATTGGACGGAGGAGATTTCAGACCATTGAACCGACAAGTGGTCTTCAACAATGAACGAGTCTCTCTCCCACCGAACTCAACGTGTTCTATTAAGGTACGGACGGCCAAACCAATGGACCCGAGGAGGCGGATACACTTCGTAACACTTCGAAGAAAAATCCGACCTATCCGACCGATCGAAGCAGAGATCGAAATCCGACCTCAAATAGACACGGCCTGGATAAACATCCAGAATACTACCTCACACCCGAAGGTACTGAAGAAAGGCGTACGACTCGGCCACATGCAATACAGCGATATCTACGAACCAGATATCGATAACGAACATGTTATTTGGGAACTCCCACTTGGAGTAGCGAAGACATGGCCGGCCGGACCGGAACCGAAGCCATCTCCCAAGTTCGACATCTTCGAGACAACCGGAGTTAGGGCTCAACGGAAAGTCAACCTCCTACCTCGAACAGTAACCGAAGTCGAAGTCGTCCTAGATGTCCCGGTATCCCCCTTACAGAACCTCATGTACTTGGGTGGATCCGATCCCCAACAACGTGGGATCGACATGATGGACGGTGCAACAATGCACGACGGAAAGACATTTACCGTCTTAGTGGCAAATCACACCAACCACTCGGTCATCCTACGCAAGGGTGCACCGATGGGAAGAGTCGAGCCCTTCAACATGATGACGGACGACCAGAAGATTGAAGAAGCTCGAGTTAACACAACTCACGTGGAAGGAGAAGATGCGGAATCCCAGGAGGAGCGACGGAGAATCATCGACTCCATGAACTTCGGTAAGAACTTAACCGATGAACAACTTGCCATACTGAAGGCAGTTGCATGGGATTACCGGACCGTCTTTCCGACCTCGAAGAAACCTTACGGAGACGTCAAAGGGGTAACACATACCATTGATGTCCAAGGCGCACAGCCGATTAAGATGAACCCCACCAGGACAAGCTGGAAAGGAAGGGAATTCATCCAGAAACACGTGCAGGAGATGCTCGACCAAGGAGTCATCGAACCGTCATCGGCTGCATGGAGTTTCCCCGTCGTCTTAGCCGCGAAACGGAACGGAGACGGCACGGTAGGAACTCGTTTCTGTATCAACTACATCAAGTTGAATTCGGTGACGAAGAAAAATAACTACCCACTACCGAACCCAGACGAACTACTGGACCGGTGCGCCGGAATGGAGTACTACGGTAAAGTAGATTGTCAGTCTGGTTTCTGGCAAATCCCAATGGACGAAAGCTCCAAGGACTACACCACCTTCGTAACACCGGAGGGGATGTGGAGATTTAACCGTATGCCATTTGGAGTCTGCAACGGACCAGCTACATTCCAGATGCATATGGACAAGATAACGGCATCAGCCAGGAAGAAAGGTGTGTTCGCCTACATTGACGACGTCATCTTCTTCGGCAAAACCTTCGACGACTTTGTCGAGGCCTTCCGAGCGACTCTCGAATGCCTCAGGGATGCTGGATTTACGGTCAAACCCTCCAAATGCGAGGTCGGAACGGACAAACTGCTGTTCCTTGGACACGTTCTTAGCAAGGATGGAGTCCAGACCGATGACGAAAAAGTGGCCTGTATAGCAGAACAAAGCTGCCCGAGAACCGAACGCCAACTCAGGTCGTTCCTCGGACTGGCCAACTACTACCGGAAGTTCATCCGAGGATACGCTCAGAAGACATCACAAATGTATGAGCTCCTCCGGAAGGATAAAAACATTAAACTCGATTGGACGGACGCCCACACGGCCGAGTTCAACGAAATTAAGAAGGCGCTAACAGAAGCACCTGTACTGGCGAAGTTCGACCCGACTAAAGAGACCGTCATCGAATGTGACGCAAGCGGAGCCGGACTTGGCGCGGTGATCTCACAGGACGGACACCCAATCGCCTACGCCAGCAGAGTCCTACGAGGACCGGAACTCAACTATGGAGTCACCGAATGGGAATGTTTAGCCGTGGTATGGGCTGTGCAGAAATTCAAGCACTTCATCGACCATGGACCATTCACCGTGAGAACGGATCACCGAGCACTGCAGAACCTGCTCCGATGCGAGTCGAACCGACCTGGCATCAACCCTCGACTAACGCGATGGGCACTGGCTCTACAAGGAAGGGACATAACCATCCAGTACAAGCCAGGAGTATTCTGCGACAATGCAGATGCCCTGTCGAGATGGCCACTGGAACGCAGTGACGACAAAGATCCACACGAAGAACTGGATCAAGTCCCCAACTTCGAGGACTTCAAGGACGAAATCAAGACTTGCACCATTCGGACCACCCGACGTCTGAAGGATAACGCACGGAAGAAGAAAGGGAAAGACAAGGAGAAACCACAAAGGTTTCTACCTCCACCACCTCTTCCGGGATGTAATGTCATAACAGATTGGCATGACTTAAGTACCACACAGGTACATGTCATTAACATCCCAGCACCGGAAACACCGGAACCGATAGTTCGGACCCTCAACGCGGAGGAGGAGTCGGACGGAGTGGAAGCTGAAGAAACGCTCCCACCACCGGCCCACCCGAACGAAGAACTTCGGAAAGCGCAGCTGCGAGACCCGCAACTACGTAAAATCATTGATGAGCTGGAGAAACCCGAGAAACTCGACCACAAGTCGAAGCATCTGGAACACTACCAGATGGCTCAAGGAGTTCTGTATCGACTGAAGACGATCAACACAAAGTTGGAACGATGCTTCGTCGTACCGCTCTTCATGCGCAACCAGATCATTCGATCACTCCACGACGGAAAAACCGGAAACCACTTCGGAAGGGAGAAGACGATCGAAGCAGCGAAGTTACGATACTTCTGGAAAAGTATGTCTACGGACATCATCGAATACATCGAGAAATGCCGACAGTGCATTATGGCAAACAAAATCCGACGTCCACCACCAGGTAAACTCCAAAAGACGGAGATCGGCGAAGCTTGGTATCGCATTTACGCGGACTTCAAAGGTCCCTTCCTCGGACGGAGACGAAGGGATACCAGTACATCGCAGTGGTAACGGACCAGCTGACGAAGTTCACTATCGCTCGGGCAACAAAGACCAACACAGCGAGGGACTTCGAAAAATTCTTTGTAGAAGACGTACTACTAAAGTATGGAATGCCGACCTTCATTCACTCGGACAGAGGGACTCACTTCACGGCGAAAACGTTCGCCAAGGTCGCACGGATCTTCGGCATCCAACACACACTTGGAACTGCCTACCATCCGGAAGGACAAGGACAAGTCGAACGGCAAATGCAGACCATATGGGACGGAATACGAAAGTTCTGCGACGTAAAGGACGGACACCGTTGGCACAGAGCCTTACCCTACGTCGTCTGCGGGATGAACAGAGCAGTCCATGCCTCGACGAAGTTCTCACCATTCTACATGCTGTACGGGCGAGAAATGCCCATGCCACAGGACATAGTGGCTGGTACAAACACACCAGAAACCTTTACGGATAAGGAACACTATATCCGACGGATAAAACAACGACTTCAGCGGTCGCACGAAATCGCACGCATCAACATTGATGACGCATTCGAGCGGAACGCCGAATATTATAACAAAAAGAAGTCGTCTCCGACCTTCAAACCGAGGGATAAGGTAACGGTGGAATTCCCAACAAAGGACCCAGCCAGAATGGAACGCTACGACGGAGTTTGGACGGTCATCAACTACGTTGGCCCAAACAACTTACTCCTTCGATGCGAGGACGGACGTGAAGATACGGTAGCCGTCGACCGAGTAAAACGCTGCCCAGCCGTAACACGTCGGCCGGTAACTCGATCATCCGGTCCAGTAGCCGACCTCACAAAGGGGAAAGCAACTGAAAAATCGAAGAAAAAACTGGACGAAACCGTCGAAAAACCTTCGGATCCGACCAACCAGACGGATAAAGCCGAACCGACGGCAAAGAAGAAAAGAGGTCGACCTCGGAAGAAACCACCGAACGACTTCGAAACACCGGCACTGCAAGAACTGCAGAAGCAAGACGTCATAGCTGCCGAACCGGAACCAACAGTGGAAGAACCGGCAGGAAATATAGTCCAACCGACCACGGAGAAACCGAAGGAATCGAAGGACAAGTCGGAAACACCGAACCAAACTACGAAAGAACCGGCAACTAAACCACCTCGGAAAAAGAGGACGGTTAAGACAACCGACCCGTCGGCACCGACCACACAGGCCGTTGCAGCCGACCCGGCAGTCGAACTGACTAAGCCGAAGCGAAAGTATACGAAACGGAAGGTCGACTAGTCCAACACATCGGCACCGACCACGGACGTCGTAGTAGCCGATCAGGCAGTCGAACCGACCAAGCCTAAAAGGAAGTATGGAACGGCAAAGAAGCCGAAGCTGACAGCACAACAAATGCTGGAGGAAACTGAAGTCGCTGAAGATGAAGCCCATAAGGAAATCCTTGAACGAATTTCGGAAGGACGGGCAGACTCGGAAAAACCAGTCAAAATACCAAAACCAAGACACCCAAACAGCAGTCACAACAGAATTGACTCAGTCATAGGGCCATAGGAGTAAAACTTAAAATTTTCTAAGAACCTAACTTAGGTAGCTCAACAGTAGCTAGGTATGGACCTTTGGTGTCGAAATGGAACCTCTTCAGTTGACCGGAACATCTTCAGTTGAATGTACGGGAGTTGGTAGAATTCTAACGCGCCGTATTTCCTCTCCTTAACAGCGAACAACATGTCAGACCGACGTCGACACGACCAACCTTCTAGCGGATCCAACAGCGGACGCAGTGGTAGCGGATCGAACCGATCGCACCCTTACCCTTCTCATCGCTCGACATCGCGATCGGATAATTCGCGGTCGGCCATGCAGACGCCATTACCGCAGGTAGAAAACCCTAATGCTAACGTAACAGCCAACGTTTTAGCAGGTCTTACGGTCGGGCCACCCCAACAACGGACACAGTATCGCCCGATCCCACAGCAGAACTTGCCACCGAACACGGCGGTCGACGACACCGGCTGCCTATGGAATCTTGGCACAGCGAGTCAGACGACTCCGGTAACGGCAGCAGACCCACATGGTCAAATGCCACCTTACCGCTGGCCAGTGCCGACTACAATAGTCGGACCGATCAGCCCAGCATCAACAATGATGACTGGACCGGTCTACCCAGTACCAACAACGGTACCAGGGTTCATGAACACACCCGTTTCAATCTACCCGGCACCAACATTGGCGCCAGGGATGGTCAACGTAACTGGACCGATCTATACGACGCCCACAATGGCGCCAAGTAGCATGGCGTACAGCGGACCGCCGATGCGATTTGTACCGATACCCCAACACCGGGAATGGTATTCCGACCAGACTGGCGACAATCAGCATGGTCGGTCCGAACAACACTGTTTCGCCACCGAGGGCCGTGCTGATGACACCAGTCGGACCGCTCTCTCCACCAATTTCGCCAAACCAGCTCGGACATCCGGACAACAGAATCTCTGGACAAATCCGAACGCAACGACGTACTTGCTGGATCGACTGAACCAACATCGGATTCAGACTGGAGGACAGAACCCACAAGGATCTGTTCCGACAACGACCACACAGGTCGTAACGTCGATGCCTCCACCGGTAACCGACTCCGGAACATCCGACGAGCAGCTGCGTTACCAGACGCAAATGGCCCATTCCCAGATTGCAATGCTAACACAGGCATTGTCGCAAACTTCCCAGACGGATCCGAACCTGACCCAATACCGGGAAGCCCTGCGGGCCCAGATCGTAAACCACCAGGTTAACATTAACGATAATAATCGGCAGTTACACGCCAGACAACAGGCGGTAGCAGCCGAACGGGAAGCGGAAAGCCTTCGGATCTGCCAAGCAGCGGTAGCCCGACTAGTGGCCCAGAGATTGGAGGAAGACACTCCGACCACGGCCACACAGACTGTGACGTCGACTTCGGCAGCCCAACAGACGACTAGCCGAACACCGTCTCTGGAGATCGGAAAGATGCGACTCAGAAGGAGGAAAATATGAAAGAGGCAGTAAAGCTCAGAATGAGCTATACGAAGCTTCCCGCGACCACGGAAAACTACTCCTGGAACTCGACAAAATAAGCCGGCTGAACGGAAACAGCTTGATTACGCGGCCAACATAGAGCGCCAGATACGAGCCAGAGAACGAACCCTGTATCCATCGGACACGCCGACACCGACCACACAGGCGGTGATCGACGAAGAAATCCGCATGGCTCGGCTGGACAACTCAGCGAAGAAACGCGAAGAAGCGCTTTACCACATAAACGAGGTGAAGAAACGCCTGGCCGGACTCGATCCAACCCATCAGAGCTACTCGGCATTCCTCGAAGCCAACACTAACCAGTTAGCACACTGGACGAAGAAGACAGAAGGGGATAACCAAGTCCGGGCGCTACAGCCGACGTCGACTCAACAAGCAGTCGTCCCGATGCGCCAACCTTCATCCACGATGGAGCTAAACATAGGTCCGGACCAGCCACCGATTATGGTCCCCACCATACAGCTCAACCCGACCCAACAAGTCCCACAAGCGGAACCGTTCCCAACATTGCAGGAACTGAGAGACGTTCTGCGGATGGCTAACATAGTCATCGGTCGGATCAACGCCGTACTCGAAGATACGGATAGAGGAACCGCGGAGTATGTCGAACTCGACAACGACCGAACAACGATCAGAGCACACATAGAGTGGCTCCGATCATATTGGGAAACCGGTATGCCAACCGAAGCAGCCGTGCTGACAGCAATCAGCAACAGGATGAAGAACATCCGCAACAGAGCGGAAAACATCCACAGCTGATCCACAACTTGGAAGCAGCTGAACGACGGTCGAACCAGGTACCGATACCAACGCTGGATCAGGTACAGACCGCCATCGTCAGAGGCGAACGACTTCGTGACCGATGGATAATGACACGGCAGACCCAGGCACCGTCGACGGAACGGCGACCAGAATCATGCCCTTAGTCAGAGCAAGCTGGTCGGACAACCAGCACCCGGATACCCGGCCACGGACGACCAGGCTATCCGGCTGAACCAGCACTTCCGACGGATCCAACAGATGATCCAAGCCGACCCACAAGGAGCCGAACAACAGGTTCCGACTTACCACGCCATGACTATCCGAATTAGAGAGGACGGCCAGCCAACCGAAGCATGGAAAGCCATCTCACCGGCAAAGCGAACCATCCAGGGCATTTACGAACATGCCTGGCCTGGAAGCCTTAACTTCAAGTTCAAAATTAATGATCTCATAGCCAACATTGGTCAGTTGAAGATCTGACGAAGTCCGGCATGCCTTCAACAAAGGAGGACGAGCCGACTCCGAATGGCCATGGCTCGCATAGATAGGGCTAGCTGGTCGGAGAAATTCCCGACCTTCAACACTGAAGGTCCGACGGCCATCCCAGGGGATATCAGAACTTCACCGATATCGACGCCACCGTTGCCGACCACACAGGTCGTCAACGGAGCACCCTCATCGGACTCCCAGATGTCGAACGCGGAACGCGTCCGAAGACTAGCCGAACTCAAACGGGAACGGGAGGAAGTCATCACCCGGTCAAACGACACCAGAGGACGGATGGCCACCCTTCCAACGGGAGATAACCACCCCCAGGAATTTCAAGCCTTGCTTGACGAGTACAAACAACTGTATAATCGTCAAACCGACCTGGATAACCTCATCCAGTCGGAGGAACGGAAGGTGCACTTAGATACAGCTTTAAAACGCCGACGACGACCACACAGGCCGTAACGCTGGCGACACTGGCAAGTGACACCGTAATTGTCCAAGGAAGAATCGCCATACAGGAAGCGGAAGATATCCTGAAGCGCATACAGGAACGCGCTGCAAGAGGACTCGAACCGAACGTCCAAAGGATAACCGAAGAGTTCGCCGCTCACATACAACTTGTGAGAAACCTGATACTACCAGGCAAGGTCGAACCAGGAGTCCATTCTCAACTGGTACAGAACGGCATAAACAGCCTAAGGGACTTCAGTCGGAATCAACGCCGACCACAGGACTTCGACAGAACGTCACCGGTAACATTACCGCCGACGTCATCCGCATCGGAGATGCACGCAACAATGCGTAAGATCCGTCGAGAACGGATGAGATCGGTAATCTCCGACGGATGGGATTTACTGGAAGACCTCCAGCGATTATACATAAAGAAAACGCCGACCGACGCGGAAGCCATTAAGGCGGCACAGCAAAAGATCGACAACCTGATGGCGTATATGAAGAAAGCAGAAAACCTCCTCGGGAAAAAGGAACCGACCGATGTCTAAGAACGACAACTTAGGTCGACCGTAGAGAGAATCACGGAGATTCTCGACGCGGAACCCGAATACACTCGGGTTAAGACGCCGTCACCACCTCGCCGACCAGCACCGACTACAACAGCGGTGATGATCAGGCACAACGCCGATGGATAACGTACCGGTAACATGGAGGTGATTTGCCGCCGGACAGGACTTAGCCGAAATTTTCAACCACCGACTGAACGAAACCCTACCGAAGTCGGAGAAACCAACCTCATCGAAGATGATCGGGATCTGAGAATCGAGCTCGATTATGCCGACGCAATCGGTTCATGGGGAATTCCAGACCCTGGACCAAACCAGGATCGACTCGTGGAAGCCCTCCAATCCATCCTGGACCACGTCAAACAACACTTGGCGAATCCGACGAGACAAGCTCCGCCAACAGAAGCAGCGCCGTCTCCGGTTCCGACACCAGGAATGGATGTCGAACTTCCGTTCGTCGACAACGCTGTCGACCAACAGGAAGTCGACCTCAACAAAGTCGAAGACGAGTACAGAGAAGCTGTCGACGTCATGGAGAAACTCTCCCAGCAACTCCGAAACCTCGATCCAACACAGGACTTCGAGAAAAGGATGAAAGCATTGGAAGAGCAGTACAACATCTGCTCCAGGAGAGTCGAAGATCTATGGAAGATCTTAGAGGCTAACCCACAAAGGGTTAGGCCGATTCCGACTCCGACTCAACCGCAGTCGACCTCTACGGAACAACCCGTTCAGCCAACATTGGCAGAACAAAGGAGTCTTGGACCAGAAGTTGGCCCGCGCACAACAGATTGCAGCCGGCTTACAACGTCAGGTCGATAGTATGGACGGAACGGAACCGACCATCCGTAACATACGGACAGCGATCGAAGATCAACTTAGGATCTCCCAGATGCACGTCCAGGACTTGGAAGCGGAAATTGACATGTTGCGACGCCAGGGAGTCCAACACCGACCCCGGCGACAACAGTCGACCAGCTCAACTCAGCCGACCTCGACATCGGCACAAGTCCATCCCAGCCGAACTCAACAGTGAGTTCGACTCAACGGAAACCTATGGACACAGCCGACCGACCGATGTCCCCAGCCAGAAGCTCGGATTATGGAAGCAATACCCGACACGGACGTATTGCCGGACACGGTCGCTCCACACATCGTCAAACTGTTAGCCAGAGTGGCGGAACTCATCACAGAGATGAGAGCCCGTCGAAACTTCTGTGAGGAAAACAGTCAACAGGCGCACGACCTGGATCGGGATATCTTGGCGTGGGGAAACAACGCCCGGTTTATACGACGACTCTGTCATCCGGACGCCCCACAAACCGCCAACACCCGACAACATCTAATCCGAACAGTGGCATGGCTGGGAACACGAGTCCATGACTACGAGGAGGAAAAGGAGAAGGATAAACAGACGCCGACTACCAGCCTGGCAACAGAAGCCATGGCTACTGGCCGACCTTCCCGGACAAAACAGACTCAGTCGACCCGGAAACCGAACTTCGACTCTGTCCGACTTCCACCTCCTCCCGCACAGCAACCAGTCAACATTGACTCGGAAATGCTTGCGAATTCAAGGAACCTTAAAAGGGCCGACGAAGTCATAACGAACTTCGTCAGATGATGGACGCTACCGACCAACGGAGCCCTCAGTACTTGCAGATCGATATCAACCTCGGACACTTGGAAACAACGCCAAGGAGATCCGATTTATCCTACGGCCAACAACAGTGTGGTCGGCGAAGAATCAGGAACGGTTGATGTTACTGGTAGCGACGATCGACTCCTTCATCGAAGACTTCGATAAACGGAAGGAAGCCGAAGAGCAACGGCGGGCAGGAAACAACCGCCTTCGGCGAAGAAAGCCAAAGTCCAACGGTCACCACCGAAGTCGACCAACTTGGCGGAAACAGCTCCACCAGTCGACCAGATGACCCAATGGATG
>NW_026570593.1:0-33620 GCF_019649055.1 Paramacrobiotus metropolitanus | reverse complement strand
CGGCTGTTGATCCTGTGCCATGGACGTCCGGTATGAAGGAGGTTCAACCCGGCTTCGTTCCCGGTATGGGGGAAGTTCGACCTGGCTTTGTTCCAGGTGTGGGGGAAGTTCGACCTGGCTTTGTTCCAGGTGTCTCTTCTCTTCCCTCAGACACCGTGTTTCCGTGTCCATCTCGTCCATTTGCCTCATCATTTCGGTGAGGTTACGGGCTGCCTGTTCGCCGAAGTCGTATAGTTCGACTTCGCGAGCTTCCAGGTAAACGATGCGGCTGTGTTGCGCCTCGTTCACCTTTCGAGCTTCATTCAGGTTGTACTCCAGTTGAGCTCGGAGTTTCTGTTCCTCCTTCAGGACTTGGTTCAGTCCGTGAACCTGGTCGGCTAGCTGAGCGTTTGCTTCCACCAGGTCGACATCGGCTGTCCTTTGGTTAGGAAAGCCCATGTCCCGAGCGTTCGCGTCGATGAATCGACGTCCCGTTCTGACGAGGAGGATTTTCATTTCCGCCTCGAGCTCGTCGATTCGTTGCGTTAATCGGTCGATCTCGTTATCGGCCTTCTTAAGTTCCACCACATATCTATCGACTTCGTTTCGATAGACTTCGGCCTCTTCGTTGGCCTGGTTGAGTTGCTGGTGAAACGCTCCGGCTGCCTGTTCCGACTCGACCAGTGCGGTCTGAACGTCGGCCAGGTCTTTCTGTGCTTCTTCGAGCGCTTTGTGCGCCTCGTCCAGCTCCTTTTTGATTTCGAAGACAGCTGCTGTTGACCGTTCCAACATGCCAGTAAGTATGGCGATTTGGTCGTCTTCGTATCGACACGGTAAGTCAGCTCGCTTCAGTATGGCGTTAAGCCGGTCGATTTCCCGTTGTTGAGGGGCGATGCCCTTGTTGGCATCGGCCATGTCTCGTTCCCATTTCCTCCGTTCGAGCTTATGGGTGTCCGCCGAGTTTCGGAGGGATCCTTCTGCCGAGTCGACGATTTTGTCCGCCAAAACGATCTGTGTGATCAGTTTATGGCATCTCGCTCGGAGTAGGTCGAGATCGTTAATCTTTTCGGGCGGTGTTGCCGCGATCCACTTCTTAGCCGTGTATTCGAGTGCGCTGGCCTGGTAGCCAAGGCTCTCCTTATCGGACTTAGGTGGTGTTGTGAAGAATCCGTCCGCACTACTCGGTCTTGATGCATTTGTTGCCTCAAAGACTTCGTTTGTCGGTGACGGAGTACTGCCGAGTTCGCCCGTTTCGAACATCGGTGGTGACGATCTAAGTGTCTGGTCGACAGGTCGACTTTGTGTCGCCTTAGTCGACTTCACCGTTTGTTGAGCTTCGGTTGCTCGGGTCGACTCGCGTCCGGTTGGCGAAGGTCGGCTCAACGGTGAAATTACTCGTTCGTTGGGTGCCGGCATGTTAGTCGGCGATCCGGCTGGATGAGGGCCGCTTCGTGGCGGTGCCTCGGAATCTTTCGTTCCTGCCGGTGATCTGGTCGGCTGGACGGCCGCATCCGACTTTGTGTCGGTTGGTTGCCGTTCCAGGCTAGTCGGTTGCTTGTTACCGACTTCCTTTTCTCCGACCTCTGTGGTCGGCATCTGTCGTCCGACCTTGGAGTTTGGCGAAATCCTTCCGACCTGTGTGGTCGGTTGGATGTTGCCGACTTCTGTTGTCGGTTTCTCCATTCCGTTCGAGGTCGGTTGTCCGACCTCTTTCGTTAGTGGTAGGTCGACCTTCGGTTGGTCGACTTCGTTTACTGAGGGCTGGTCGACCATTTGTTGGTCGGCTTCCCTAGTCGGTGATTGTTTACCGACTTCTTTGATCGGAGATTTTCGCTCGACCTGTGTGGTCGGCGATTTCCGTCCGACTTGGTTAGTCGGTATGTCCATGTTGGACGAGGTCGGCTTCGGCGCTTCTTCCGTCCTGTTGGGTGATTGCCGTCCGAGCTCGGTGGCCTTTGTGACCGTTACCGAGTCTTGAGCTCTGTGTGAGCTCGACTGTTGGTCGGCATGAGACAATGTGGTCTCTGCCTGCAGCTGTTCCACATCCCCCCGGTCGGGTGGGACGGGGCTGCTACGTCAGCTGGGGCTTCCAGGAATGTTTTATCCCTGGCGTCCTCGAAACTGTCATCCGAAGTTGGATTCGAGTCAGCGAGGAGAATCCGTTCGTTGCGTCTCTCCTTCGCTTCGGCCGACTTAGTCGAGTCGGTTGAGGACGGCTGACTTTTATCCTGACCGGCGTACCGGAGTGAGTACTTTCCGGTCATATTCGCACGCCGAGAATAGTCCGTGTTGAACTTTCTCGCGTACTCGTTTTCTCTGGGATTCGACATTGTTGTCGAATCAGGTCGGCTCTGGTGGAGCCTTAAAAGGTTTCATCGGTTAGAAAGAGGAAGTCGAACAATCTTCTGTGTGAAGATGTTCGGCAAAGTCAGGAACGTCTTTTAGTTCAGGAACTTCCGAGGGTCAGGAACGTCCGGTGAGATGTTGTTGTTGTTGTTGATGTGTCTGTTGGTGACTCAGTACACAGGGTTAATATACAGTACTATGGTACAGTACAGTACGTTATAGTAGTACGGTGTAGTACGTCCTATACTACTGTGCTGACCAGTGTGACGTAACAGGTTAAGTGGTCTTGCACTTCTGCCTACGTCACGGAATGCGAGCCGCGTGCAAAATTTACAAAAAACGATGAATCACGCCTATGTTAGGCTATGGGAACTTTCCCCTGCACTCTGATTGGCTGCCTCTTAAGTACTGATAAGCGGTCGTTATGACGTCACAAGGAAGTTCGAGAATTTTCGCGCTATTTCCCGCGAGAAAAACAAATTATTTTTGCTCGGCTAGAAAGTTTATCTAGTCGGATTTTTGAGTTTTTAACCGTTAGAAATCAGTTTTATTAATTAAGAAAATTTTCTGGTGGTCGAAACACCGTTAGAAATCGAAATGAAGAGAATTTCCGACCTGTTGCCGGTTAGCCTTTGTCTAACTGTCTAGACAGGTTCGTTGACCTAGCAGGTCGGTTCTCGACCAAAAGCAAAATTCCGAGTCGGTTTCTCCGTCGGAAATTACTTTGTAACCGTTAAAAAGTTAAATTTTACGGATAGAAATCGTTTTCTACCGTTAGAAAGTGAAAAGCCGACCTAGTTGCGGCTAAAATCGACCTAGAACCGTTACTTTACCGGTGTCGGTGTCGGTGTCGGTTCCGCTCGATTTCCTCCGTCCGAGGTCGGAAATCCGTCGTTTCCGAGCTAAAATCCGCGTGTAAAGTTGCGGGTCGGTGTTCAAACCGATGGTCCCCGTATTAAGGAGTAATCCTATCGCGCTGCAGACTCTCGTTCGAGTCTGGTCCGTCAGTTGGGAGAAGAAAATGTCCGTACTGTTGGGATACTCTTCAATGTGGAAGAGATGAAGAAACTGTGCTCACCAGCTGGGTGAGAATCACTTCAGTGATCCTCGTTTTCCTCAGCTGTAAGACGGCAAGATCAGTCCGATCAAAGTCAGGGCAGAGATTACTTCAGTAATCAATCTGACAGTGACTTTCAGGTTCCTCACGAGTTCTCCGTAAATGAAGCCTTCACCGTCTCCTCAAAGGTTCCGTAGGAAGGAAAACCAGAAAAGATGCTGCTACCATGTAACAGATGAGCACGAGGAGATCACGAGTGATGCTTTATTGACAAATAAAGGGGGAACAATGCTGCGTAATAGCAGGAAAGCAAGAACAAGAGCAGTGATGGCTCATAAGCAAGTGTATGCTAAGTGGGTTCTTGAGCGTCTTCCAAGTCGTGAAAGAAGCAACTGCCGGCAAGCACGTGCTGTGGGCCATCAGCTGTATTGTGATGCGCAGACTGGACTCAATCCAACGCGAGCGTATGAACGCTGAGTCATACTGCGAAAGAGGAACGAGAGAGCAAGTGTGGCTCAGTGTATGCGCTGCGTATATCCGCTTCAGCGGATATGAGTGCAATGCAGCAGCACACGTACGTACAGCGAGAGAGGTGGTAACGGCAAGCAATGGTGCAAGTACGTCCTGTGTGGACCGTACGCACCAGGCGCAGTCGTACGCCTCTGACACTCTTACCAAAAGCGATTTATTGTACTACGTCTACAAAGTAAAAATTCCTTATTTTAATTTTTCATTTCTCTTTGGCTGATCAACAATTAATTCAGCTAATTTCTCTATGGCAAAGCCAAAACTGTGCACGCATTCCAATGTAAATACTGTAGCGGCTCGATCGAGTGGCACCACACGGAAAGCGGCCGGATGGCTTATCACTCTTTCCTTGGAAGAACGGCCTTCCACTGGTATGGGATGTGACGGTATGTGACACATTCGCGATGTCGTACATAGCTGGATCATCGGTGGCAGCGGGTTCAGTAGCAGACGACGCGGAAGAACGAAAAAGGAACCTCTATTTGGAACTCACTGACCTATATTTTTGTGAACCGGCAGCTTTGAAAACGATGGGTAGTTGCGGCACCAGTACCCGCCAGTTCGTCAGTGAAGTCGCTCGGCGCATCAAAGAGCAAACAGGAGAAGTGTGGTTGCATGATTATATCAAGCGCATACACGAAAAAAAGATAATTTTGCGGTGATATTCGGCACCGCTACGCCGCTGAACGGAGTGACAACGGTAACAGAGTCGTTTTTCTGTCCGTTATTGTGCCAGGGTGTATATAAGCGATTTCGTTTAGACAGTAAAAGACGTCAATCATTTTTTATTTATGCACACGCGTCTTTTAAATTATTTTATTTATGCAAGCTGCATTACACTGGTTGACAGAAAGAAGATTGCATGGATGCATTTGCACACACCGGACGCAGCGCTATTATATCACCGCAGTTAAATTTGCTAAATGCATTCAAGAATCACCGAATATGAATTTATTCGCCGATGTTTTAGTCCAACTTTCTTTTAACCCACGCGAAACTTCAGTCGACAATGTCCCCTTCAGATCAGAAAATAAACTAGGCAATTAATGTTTTGTTCGTAATACAAATTCGTGTAGCTGCTTTGATCGTAGAAACAGCATCTTTATGAAATTGTAGAGAAACCCGCTAAAAGCAACAGATTGTTGCAGCTAATTTTGGGCGATATCTTCAACAGAAAAAAATTGTTCAGACTGCATTAATAAATTCAAATGCTGGTTAAAATATTTAATAAATCATAGCAAATAAGAAATACCTCAATAGTGTCAATAATGTACAGGGCCTCAATAGTGTCAATAATGTACAGCGCCTCAAGTAGCGGATGCGTATTAATGTGGATTATTACTGCTATCTGTACCGGGCGATGTTTGAAAATTTCAAACACCAGACTACAAATATTTGTTTACATTGATCAATTCGCGCTGTTCATTCTGTAGCAGTTGCGGTTTTTGATTTCAAAAAGAATTTTACACCAAATCATGCTGTTTGAGCTCGTTACAGGTGCAGTTGCCTCGTTCAGAACGGGATGTGTTAAGCGCCAATGCGCCATTACACTACAAATCGTTCCGATTTTCCATTACGTTGTCGTTTGTCAGTCAGAGCATAACTGTTAAGCAATGCAGATGTAGTGGAATTGGCCAAACTGCCATTAAAATAGTAAACAGAAAACCAAACCGCATTTGCATTAATAAAAAATGTTTGAGGTCTTTTACTGTAAAAGATTATAATGCGTTCATTGCCAAACAGCTAGCAGAAGTAGGAATTCCAACGCGATTTGTTAATGTCTACGTGCCCGCTCGTGGTGATAGGCGCTCTTCTACATTTGCTCGCATTGGTACGTTCAAAGATATGGGGAAAAAGATTTTGGAACCTGAGATTTGGCCTACAAATGTGTTCATTAGAGAGTGGGTGTATTGAGTCTGATTGTAATGTTTTGAATCTGCAGATAATATGAATTGTTTTTGTTGAATTCTGCTGTATATATTGTACATTGGTTGTTAATGTCTGGTCTGCTGCCTCGAATTGGGCCTTGCCCTGAATGTGTGCGGACGTTAAACCATTAAACATTAAACATTACTGTCTAAACGAAATCGCATATATACACCCTGGCACAATAACGGACAGAAAAGAAACGACTTTGTTGCCGTTATCACTCCGGTCAGCAGAATAGCGATGCCGCAAACCACAGCATAATTATCGCCTTTTTTTTATACGCTTGATATAATCATACAAGTTGCAACCACATTATCAAAAATAGCAGCTAGGTTTTTTACTTACAATAAATTCGATTTTACAATTTTTACGAAAGGTGTTGCACGGTTGTTTTAAAAAAACTTGCCACCGCGTTTGTGATTGTATTCCTGGATCACATCACTATGTTCTTTTATGACGCTTGGAGAATACTTCAATTACGCTCAGTAGGCCGTCGTTCTACGATTTTCTGTGTTTCTGACTATCTTTATACAGCTGCATGTAAGCAGCATAAGGAAAAAAAAGGGACAAATTTGGGAAACGCAATACGAGCATGGAAAGTCCTCGCCAGCAAGGAACAACTACCGGAAGTAAAACTTCGCTTTACCTATAAGGCACTCGGCGCGCTATCGGAACGTACGGCAGTTCGTTCCCGTTTTAGTCGACAGCTGATAGCCGATTCAGCAGACTCCACAACCGCATCAGGATGGATACTTAAGTACAGGATATCCGCGTTGGCGGCCGCCTGTTTCATGTCTGGATAACCTGCTGGTTAAGGCAGGATTCAGAACTGTATGGCTTTACGACCGGGAGCGCCCATGGTTGCCTCGTGAGTAACTGCCAGTGTCCCGGTACTTCAGCGTATAGAAATTGCAGCACAAACCAGTGACCGGATGCAGCACTCCATAAGCAATTAGTACGTACAGTACATTTACTGGAGTTCTCGTATCAGTCGTATGTAACGGTCCAAAACGTCCACCGGACGTCTCAGACGTCCGGACGATTTGGACGGCTACAAACGCCACTCGTGAGAAGAGCGGTCAGTTGAACATGATATCTTGTGGCATTGGCGACCCGAGTTGGTACAACGATCGGACCGTTCCGAACATCTGATGTCATTCGCAGCGTTGGCGAACATACCTCGACTTTTTATAAGTTGAACTGATTTATCGGTGAAAAATTCTAACCGTACCTAGGTGGATTTTGATACATAGATCAATAAGGCATAATTTCCGTTTTGTTTGTGTGTGGGTGCGAATAGTGTGCTTAACATGTTTCCGCATTGTTTACGCCTCAAATTGTAAGCTAAAAGCAGAAACGTTTAACTAGGAAATATATTCTTTCGGAAATGTCCACCGAACGGTTGGCATGCTTGGACAGCGCGCCTTATTTCCTACAGAAAATTCACCGGCCTGCCGCTATTCCAGCAAATTTCACATCAACTGCTGTGAAAAGGAAAGCTACGTAATTTATCGCGCTCTTTTATCTTACAGGTTCTTAAATTCTTCAAAGTGGTTACTTTTTAAAGCTTCGTATCTAATGTCGGTTTACCTTTGAGAATGGGATACGTGCGGGTACCGAACAATCGTAGAGTGGAGGCATGCTTTGGAAAGTGGCTGCGCAAACTGGTGAACCGTGAACACAATCAAATGCATCTGGTTAGTGACACTCTAGTTTTGTTTTTTGCTTCGAAAAAATTTCGAACAATAATGGTAAACTAAGAAGAATATGAATGTAATTGAATAAATAAAACCCAATTCATTAGACTCAGAATCAGAACAAATAAAATAACATTTCGCTGTGGGCAATTCTCCGCAGAATAATCTGCCATAGATAGTTCTGGCCTTTGGACGTTTTGACGACCGAGCATTCAGTTTTGGGAAATTGGCGCAGCACTTTATCGCTCAACTACACTAGCGCTGCGGATTCATCCTAGCACCGGGAATCCAGAAATACAGGTTGGTCACGCCAAGTGTGGGCAGTTACATAAAATAAATTATAAAATAGTTCTATTGATCGTTCTGCTTTTACATTCTTAACATTGTTTGTGTAACTTTTTATTACGGATCCAGAAATGTTAAAACCGGTACGTTCTGGAATGCCAGTAGCGAGCCAAGGGGATTTTGGGGATGGGGTGGTGGTCGGATTTTGGGCGCTTATAACTGCCCCCATAAACAATTCACCGACAGACATTTTTTCGTGTGGGATTTTGCAAACTATTAAGGGATCCAAAAGGTGTTCGTTACAAGTTAGCAAAAAAATCGTACTCTACCCGAGCCCGCGGTAGCCACGGAATAAGTTGTCTTTCCCATAGACTTGTATGTAATAAAGCATCTTAAGAACAATAGGGCTGCCTAGCGCACATAATGTGGTAACCTCGAACTGATACTTTCCATGCATGAGACATGGATAACATCGTACAAATTTAACATTTTGCCTAAAATCTATCGCGTAGGCGGGGAGATAGTTGTGCCGAATAAGTTGAACAAAAAACCGACAAAGCTGGAGATAAAAAAGTTGTAGCTGCTGTTTACATCTGGAAACGGAATATCATGGGCTTGCTGTGATGATAAAAAATCTTTAATTGACGCTCAGGGTTTCTTAAACAAGGTTTTTTTCAAAAACATTCACATAAGGCACCCTGCGACTGTACGGCGAGCAAGCAACGGAGGTCACCCTCCAGTTTTTGGGTGTTTACAGTCAGGCTGCAAAGGTCACAAACGCCTGATTGAAATCGGTTGGGGTATAGACTTATTCGCAGAAGGACTGAATGGCAAACAGTTTAGTGCTATTGTTTGTAGACTATAATATCGACAGAATTTTTAGGCAAATTTTTAAATGGGCAAGAACAAACAAGTTCGATGCGTCGAACCGCTTTTTTCAGCTGGTCTGTTCTAGTTTTTCTTCAACTATAATCCGGAGAGCACTCTCTCACCATGGAAACCTGAAGTGCAAAAGACGTTGGACACACACAGGGATCATATAAACATTTGATAAGTTTTTGTTTGGTGGTAGATGATTTATGGGAAATTTTATGAGAAACTTCCCACACTTGGCGTGACCACCCTGTATTTGTTTAATGACAGCGGGACATCAAAACTGACAAAAACCATTGGCGCCTCGGGAAACAACCAAACAAAGAAAACAATTCGACTAAGCCAGAGTATTAGTAAAGCCTTTTATTCCGATTAATACACACTCAATGGTGGCGATCGAGGAAAGCGGCTTTTGGTAGCAGTAGCACTGTAACTCTATGGAGTTGCGATGCTGCAAAAATTGCTTAGCAGCGATTCAATTATTTTCTCCAACCCCTTTCAGAATTTGCTTGGGATTATGCCTACGACAATACTTCGCGAACGCGAGTCTCGCAGAAATTGTTGAATAAATGTACGAATGTTGCATGCTTGTTGCCCAAACTCACTACTTTCTTGCGCTGCAGTTATTGCTAATTAAGATATCAGAAAAAGTGCTGCAGGTTTTACAACAAGCCCAGTTTTTACGAATGCTGTTGTAAGTTTAAGAGGTATGGAAAGGAAGTTATAAGGTTCTTGTTAACTCTTTTGTTTTACATTTTTCAATATTTATTGATCATCATAAAAAAGGTATATTGAACTAACCTAAGTGCAGTCAGGTTAGTGCAGTTAGATTATTACTGAATATCATGAAATATAAAGGATTTGTTTCGAAACTCCTCTTTTCTGTCCTTCTTTCCTTACTTTTTCAGTTTTTTTTAAAACAGAAGCAAAAAAGAAAAGGCAGCGATCCTTGCGTTGTTTCTTAAAAATTGTGTACACTTTGGCCCACACGTTCGTCAGCGCCGCATTGCTGTCGCAGCCACTATTCAACGTCTTGCACCCCAAACTCACAGACGACCGCCAAGTATTTACGGTACACGTATTCTCTGTTTATTCTTCCTCGTTTGTAAACTGTTCATATCCTAACTCGTTTGTGCGGATTCACACTAATAAAATGTTATAAAATATTATTAATTCTACCGTTGAATAAAAATATTTTCTCTTGTTTAAGATATTGAACGAAGGGTATTGTGTTCTGAAGTGATATGATGCGTGATTTTTGGTGTCCCCATGCAGTGATTCAATGTTGCTTTACTTAGTAAACAGTAAGTAAACCGGCAGTAAACAGTAAACAGTAGCCTAATATTAAACAGTAAATAAACAGTAAAGTTTTTTTAGAACAGTAACAGTAAAAGTAAGTAAAGATTTCGGGCTGACAGTAAGCAGTAAGTAAACAGTAAAGGAAAATTGTTAGATTTGTTACTACGATTTTTATTGGAATTTACAGAGATTTCAACCGAAAATTGCTTGTTACCTTCGCGCTTCGCGCGAAATTTGTCTGCTTGTAGCGAAATTTATTGCCAAAATCCAAATGAACAAGACTGACGTGCAGTTGGTGCACGGCGCAGTGTGCTCTCATGCCGTGCACCGTGTAACTTTCCTTGGCTCCTTTCCTTTCCTTTTCTTGACTGAAATTTTTGGCTTGCAAAAAGTATTACTGGTTTACTTAGTAAAAGTAAACAGTAAATAAACAGTAAAGGTTTGGGCAGAAAAACAGTAACAGTAAAGTAAAACAAAAGTATGCGACAGTAAACAGTAAGTAAAGTTCCAAAACTGACAGTAAAGCAACACTGAGTGATTATCTTAGTAACCCGTTGAAAGGATACGGTGATAAAAATTGAAAGGATACGTCTCCGCGCGATGAAAATAAAGATGATGGCAGGCTCCTTGATCCAGAACCTATACTGTTTTTTTTTCAGAAACGGCAGCATTCTGCGCAAATCGGAATCGGCGTCGGCCGGCGGGACTTTTGTTTGCTTGATGTAGTGGTCGATGATCAGCGCCATCACCGGGATAAAACCGCACGTACCGCAGCAGAAATTCATTAACACGCCATCAAAGTGTGGGATATTTCCTACGCATATACAGAGTACCGTCTGTCTGTTTTTATATTTTAATTTGTTTTATTTTTAGAATAATTCCTAAGGTTTTACAATTTTAAATTTACCGTTCCTGATTACGTAAAGGCTGTGAGAAACTTACCAGGGCACATTTTCCGGGTGTAAATTCAGAAAAATCTCATCTCTTGTAAAGACAGTATACTACCGTAGTATGTCTAAAAAAATTAAATCAATGACTCTGAAATATTCTGTGCAACATGTGCACTGCAGTGCCCGCATGCACAAGTCTGAACTTCATTTATGAAAGATGTAAACCGCTTCCCGGTTTACGCTTTCTGGAGAGAAAAAATAAAATCTAAAACTAACAAAGAATATTGGAAAAAATTAAAGTAAACAACACTAAAACACTGTAAACATTAAAATAATTTAAAGAAAAAGGAAAAAAAAGTTTTTTATTCTCATGTTTTTGTATAATCTAGTGTTTTCTAGAGGAAAAATATGGACTATTAACAATTTGGCTAGAAAATCTTATGATAATAATTTAAAATGTGAGAAAAGTTCAAAATAAAAATTTACAAAATATCTATTTAAGATGTTCTTTAATCACAGCGGGAATTTTTACATCATAGTTTACAAAAATATAATTCAAATGAAAACAGAAATTTGAACGAATAAAATTACGACGACAGTCTTGGCGCCGATCACCAGCATCTCCGGCACAACCGCATTTATACCGGCACCGATATATCAACACCGCAGCAGCGGAAAAAGACTTTTTCATCCCAGGTTATTATTATTCAGGCTACCGTCAGCCGAATGATATTTTACCATAAATGTTGCATTTTATTCGCAGTCTTTGGCGTGCAAGAAAATATTGGGAATTCCGATGCAAATACAAACCGCACAAATTTCCCACGGTAGTAATGAGCTATAATCGTTCTGCTAACGCACGGTATATCTCGATAAGTACTGCTGACCGTGAAAAACGTCGCGCCTTTATTGTCATATAAACTTTAAAATTATACTCGTACACCGTCAAAGAAAAACGCTCCGGGTACATTGTAAAACGATAAAAAAAACCAACCGGTTGTAAAGGCAAATACACCATTCAAAAAATTAAAGCTTCCCATGTATATTATTTCTCTAAAAAAAATCTGTAAAATTACCGGGTAACGCCAAAATCACCGGCATAATAACACACTCAAAAAGCTTTCACAGAAACTGTGAAATACTTTAAATACCACACTCCACAAAGCATCCAAAGGCGCCAACGTTCACGGCCAGATGGCCCAGCCTTCCCTAGCGAAGTGGCTCGTGATGCCGACAATTAAGTCATCCTTCTTGTAGTTGCGTTTTCAGTGGGAAACAGGTTGTTGAATACGCAAAACTGCAAGGGAAAAAAGCCACAATCAAAAACCAAATCTGAATCCAGTAAACCGTTGAAAAAATACTAAGACCGGCAAATATTCTGTTTCTTCAGAAAGTTTAAAAAAACAGAAATCAATTAAGAAGGACAATAAAATAAACGGACCGTTAGAAAGCTAGAAAAAGCCTGTTGTAAAAAAACAGAAATAAAGCAAAATAAATTACAGATAGCAAATAACCGGGTGTTATAAAATTGAGAAAATATAACGGAAATTTAAATCATCAAATATATTGAAAGCGAAAATTGTGAAACAATTAAAAAGCAGAGAGCAACCTGCGCAGTCTAAACCAGAATATGATTAAAAAAATTAATGCTGAATTAAATCCGAAAAATAAATTGCATTTAATATTTATCTGGATTATAATTTGATCTGAATTAAAACATGAACTATAAAAATACTTTAACGTCGCTGCTTCTTTATTTCGATTCGTAAATATCACAACAATAACCAGACAAGACTGCTTCTAAAATTAAGTTAAGCTAAAAATACATTAAAATACTGTGATGTATTTTTCTAATTAGTAATGTGTTTGGCTAATAAATAATTGCATCAAATTTTTTAACGATCGCTATTTAAGTAGGTAAAAATACAATTCAAAGTAAGAAAAGTAATTAAAAAAGCAGAATAAAAAAATTAGGAAAATGAAAAAAAATTTAATTAATTGATCTAAAAATCGGATAAAAACTGTATAAATACGAACACATAAGTAATGAGTGTTCAGCGATAAGCCGGTCGGCAATGCGTACCTGCTTCAGGATCGCCCGGGTGAACTTGTTCAGCGTCCCATCGATGGAAGCGCGCTTAATCTCCTCGATCGTGGGAATGGGCGCGGCGGGAAGGGGCGCGGCGGGAAGGGGCGCGGCGGGAATGGGAGCGGTGGCGGCGGGAACGGCAACGTCGCCCACCCGAGCCTTCTTCGCAGCCGCCTTGCGACCGCCGGACGCCGCGCGTTTCTCGGGCTGCGCCTCCGCCGGGTCGTGCGGCACATACCCCGGGGGATAGACCAGTCCCGCAAACTCCCGCATCAGCGCACCGGCCCGCTCTCCTGCTCATCGACCCGTGGCCAGGTCTGGTCCATCAACCGGTCCTTCTCAAGCCGCTGCTCCGCCGTTTCCTTCTCCACTTTCTCCTTCAGCGCCACGGACTCCACCGTGCGACGGTGCTTGATCAACACCGGGTTGTACGTGCTCTGGGGTTGGCAGGAGATATGGAGGCGCTTGACGTGCTCCTGCGGAAAAAAAAGCCGGGTTTAAACGCCGACGATGCGGTTAGGTTAACAAATAAATTACCATGTAATTCAAGTAGCCCGGATTAATCTCAAAATAATTATTCAAACGATGACTAAAAATAATTTATTGAAATTTAAAAAATAGATAAAATTTTTAATGTTTAAAAAAATAATCAATCGATAATCGCTGATTTCCAGCACAGTTCTGATTAATAATAATAATATCACATAATAATAAAACTAAAATGAACATTTCAATAAATATTATGAAAAAATGAAATATTCTTTTTGTGAGCACAGCTCGTCCGTCCCTGTACAAACTGAAAATGAAGTAATGTAGTAAATTAAAAAAAATAAATACTCGTACTAATTCAGTGACCAACGGTTTCCAGCAAAAGAGCATACAATTTACGTAAGTACAATTATTTACGCAGATACACAATATTATTTGAAAATTTTTTTTATCCTAAATATATCTTTCGGCAATGGCCTTTTTCACAGGATATAAGTCAGCGCTGGTGCACACTGAATAAAATGATAGAAATTTATTTAATATTTAATCACTTCTCAATACTAACACATGATAATACATAATAAGAATAAAATACAAAAATGAATATAATATTAAGAAGAAAATGAATAAATAATAAATTCTTATTGTGATCACTGCTCATCCATATACGTATTGAGAATAATGTACAATGGACTTCATAAATGTGGTTACACTTAAAGCCGATAGCGCTATGCATACGGGTGGCTACGTGTAACCACATTTATGAAGTCCACTGTAATGTAGTAATTTGAACAAAAACCTAAATACGTAAAATATTAAATACCTAGTTACGTAGTAAAATTAAAAATAACAATTTTTGGTAGAAACATTGTAGCATTAATCACGTCTACAGAAAGGATTTACTCGCTTCACATGCTAAATGCAAGGCATGCACGCTCGGGAAAATCAATAAACCGCCGCACTCGTTAGCCACTGTACTACGATTTCCCCGCTTTTCCCTCGTCGGCAGGACGACCGCGCACACACCGCAAAAATCCTTACCGTGGCTTTTTCCACCGCCGTCGCACTGGCCGTCGGCCGGTTGTACTCCAGCGCCACCCTCTCCCTCAGATCATCGGCAAACGGCTGGAAGACGATGAGGAACCCGCTGGGCGTGGTCTGCTTCCCGTTCGCGTCGCGCTGCGTATCCTGCGGCACCAACGCCACCAACTGCGGCGGCTCACGAGGGCGCGGAATGTAGCGGCACAGTGCCATGACTTGCTTCTCCAGGCACTTGATCAGCAGCGCCGCGAACAGCTTCGTTGATCCCCGCATGGCCACTTCGTTGGGGTACAGGAAGTGGGCGGCGCGGAAGTGGAAGACGGGGTCCAGATGCTTCAGGGCTTTGAAGCAAATAATCCAGAAGCCGGGCGGCCCGAAGCATTTCAGCTGTTCCATTTCATGCGCGGTGAAGTACAGCTGGCGGTTGTCGTAGGTGAGGAAGTGCTTCACAGCGCTCGGCAGCAGCACGTCCTGCTTCTCCATATCCACGCACAGCCGTTGTGTTTTTACCTGCAATACACGTGAAAACCTAGATAATTCTCAATATTTATCATTTCTATATCATCTACAGTTTTCTGCTTTATGAATTTTCTGTAAAAATACAGCACTCATACTAAAAAATACGCTGAAAATTTTCTTATATAAAAAAATAATATATTAATCTTTTAAAATAATGTTACTAAAAATTTTGCATAAACATAAACTTACGCTGAAAAGTTTCATGCAAATGAAACTTTTTGCAGTTTTGTTTCATGCAAATGATGCAATACAGGTACATAACATATCGAAAACAGTTAATCACAGCAACAACATTTCATTTACCGTCAGTCAAATTTGGAAAAATCAAAATGAATACGGAAAAATTAATGTCGAACATATTTCGCAAAAAACGAATGTTTTTTTTTAACCGGAACTAGCTCTAAATATTGTTGCCACGCTTTTCAAATTCAAAAGGAATTTAATTTTTTTTTAAATAAACGACCACTTCAACATCAAACATGCAAGTTAAAAAAGCTATATTCACGCGAGACATATTGGCTAATAAAATGGTTATTATGGCCAGTTGCGTACTTCTTCGTGCGTGTGTTTGGAGAGTTTGACGGGGATGGGACGCTTGGCTTCGCGCGTGAGACTGTACACCGACACGGCGCACTCCAGTCCGTCGCCGAAGGACAGCGTGAGGCGGGCCACGTGCCGGGTGTCGGCGTCCTTGATGCGGATGGGCGCCTCCAGATCCCGCCAATCGCCCAGGCCGCTGCGCCCGACCGCCATCCCCTCCTCGCCGTTGCCCTGGACGATGCCCTGCCAGAAGAGCTGCATGTTGAACTGCCCGGCTGGTTCGACGCGCACCAACGGGAAAATGATCGTTTCGATTTTGTATGCCATGGCATCGAATGCTTTCTGGCGAGCAAAGGCTGTGGCTCTGTTTCAAAGAAAAATTGCATCCGTAATAAATTATGACCAAATTAAATCTATGATTATTATTCACTCATTGAAAATACATTATCACACAAACTATGGAATAAAAATTCAAAAAAAATAAATATAAATTAATTGCAGTCAATTCAGTAATTTTATGGTGATAGCTACAGTTACAGCGGACAACTCGTGTCAGCTTGTCCGGTTTGGAAATGGTCGTGTTAGCCCTGTGGAGAGCATGTAAGTACTTTGTACTCCTATTTATCAAATTAACATTTACTGAACTTATTAATAACATTATTAGCTATTAACAGCGCAATTATTTCAACTGAATGGCCAAATCAACTTGCCAATGACCGACAATAATTATCACGAAATATACGAGTACTGTATTAGTCACCGGACGGTTCAACAGCGGAAAAAAATTATGCTACTTTTAGAAATACTCTTATTTGTGGATTAAATAAAATAAAAAAAACACTAAAGTGACATTTCCTACGGAAATAGCTCCGTCAGGCCTGGATGGGAAAGGGAAATAATCGGGATAAACGGGAACTGGATACAAACCACATGGAATACTTCTATAATTATTAGGCTACTAGTAGACCCCGCGCAAATTGCGCGGAATAAATAAAGAGATGAATAATTCAATGCAAAAAATACCTGTTTTCAACTACTATTAATATCAAGAAATCACAGAATTATTATGTTATTGTTATTATAATGTCACCGGACTGCCAAGGCAACCCTTAACAGGACTCATGAGCCTATGGAAATTTTCATATTTTCTTTCTGGAAATGGACCGGCTTTCGGCTTAGCTTTACAGAAGGAATCCTGCGAACCATAAAAATAAACAACTAATTAACTACTCGTATCATTCAAAATTTCAGATTTTAAGCCAAGTTGCAAAATAGTAGCTCTGTAGTTTAAACACATATAACTTATCTAGCTGCTCATTTTTGCCATCGAGAATCGCGCGCTCAGCCGCTCTGTTTCGAATATCAGTGTACAGATACCATTAGGCATTAACCCTGCAAGTTGCAGTGGCACTGACTGAATAAATTAAACACTGTTGCTTGACAATGAAATTACCAAAAAAATTTTCGATTTTCAGTTGGTTTTCTGTTGCTTTGCATTCACAACGCAACTGACGGTAAATTACTTACTTTTTACAAAACATACATAAACAGCCATTTTGAGATGTTGTAATATTTCTTATTTTTCTTTCTTCGCTCGTTTAGTCGGAGATGTAAAGTAGGTTGCCTCGTTTGCTGTTCCGCGAGCTCCGCTCGCGCCGCAGCTCGGCGTCGCCTGCGGCTCCGCCTTCTATAAAGAACTAACGAAATTATTCAAGTTTCGCAAAATCTCTCGTTTTCAACAATGAAGCATTCTCCCTGGATGACGCGCTAACGATCGCTAAGCAATCACTCAAATAAAAAGCTTTCTAGCTATATAGATTTGATGCAGTTAATACAAATTAACTAAGCTCATGTGGGATATGCAGCTGCCAGCTTGCTGTCCCTAAACCCTAAACATGCAACAATTTATCATCAACCCTAAACATGCAGTACCACTTTTTTTGGACATCATTTTTCCACAGATAACAAATTAAGAGTACTCGGGACCTGCGACTCGCAAGTCGCAGGTCATCGCAAATTGTTGCCTCAATGGCATATCAGTAGGGCAATGGCAACCGCCCATGGAAACGTTGCAACTTTAACTGGCCGAACCACTACGAACGGCAGCTCCTTGAGAAAAAGTTTTGCAGTTCCATACTCACAGGCTTTGTTAGGTCTTCTTTTCTACATCTCACTTTTTCCGACGGCATTTGCTTATGGAAAATTTATAATTTCAAGAATCAAGGCCACGAAATAATACGTTGTCATGATTCAAGAACTTTCAACCCATCCCAGCAAAGTTGGTCGAAAGACTCGAAACGCGTTTTAGGCTTTTAGCTGTTGAGGCAGTGGTGGGATGGTCGGTTTTGCAGTGGTGGATTCTCAACTTTTCCGATTGGCTTTCTATGTTAAAGTTTTTTGAAATTCTCCTTCAAACGTTTGTTTCTGTTTAAAAGCTGACTTGCGATGGCAAATCTACCCAGTAAGGGCTATCGAACGACACGTAGACATGGAAGTTTGATTCAGTGGATCGGGCTGGCGAACTCGACAGAGTGGGAATTTCGTTAAGGCTTACGCGATTATTATATAGTGATTAGCCCAACCACATTCTAGCGATAGCTATGCTGACTATGCAGTAATAAGCAGTATGCCCGTATTAACTGGCATACCGTAAACCACACCCCTAACTTGTGCCAATCACAGGGGTGTAACATTTTGGTTACAGATTTACCCATAGACCGTGCAAGAAACAAGCCGTATACACTCTTATACAGAAAGTCTCACTTTCTGTTTTTATTATAGTGTATAGGTCCTGCAACGGTGTGCAGGCCTGACGGAAAATATGTACATCGCAGATTAAAATTACAGTTGAATATGGGAATTTTGCTCTCTTTTTAATTTCGGTTATCTACGAGATATTTCCAAAAACATTTTGGCAAAATTTTAAGACTTGGTGTCTCAAGTTTTACGCAAGTGGCGGCAAAATATCACAAAAGCAAGAAAAAAAAACAGGAAACAAGAGCGGTGCCACACGAATACAGCATCTGCGATCATTTTTCCATAAATCATCTTGAAATTAGAAAACTAAAATTTAAAAAAATTCAAGATTTCCCTAACTTTATACAATTTTTAATATTTATTTTTTTATATTATTATTTTAATTTTTATATTTATATTGCAATGTATATTCAATTTTATTCTTTAAAAATGAAGTTATTTCTAAATCGCAGTTAGATCTACGTTATACAGAATATAAAAATAATTTGCTTGAATAAAATCAGAGTAGAATATAAAATAATGGAAAAATAAAACAGAATATAAAACTAATTTGCTTGAATAAAATCAGACTAGAATGTAAAAATAATAGAAAAATGTACAGATTATAAAAATAATTTACTGGGATAAAATCCGACAGAATAAGTTACGAAACACATTAGGAGACTGGCATATGGCCGCTGCTCGACTTACTTCTTATCTTTCCCGTGCGGATTGTCGTTGGCGGTGAAGATACAAATCTGCTTGCGCGCCAGCTTAACGGGGGCATGGACAAACAAGGAGTTACACGCCCACAGCACATCCCCCACGGCGCACTTCTCCACACACCCATACTCCGCTGTCAGCTGCTGCGCACTGCTGGCCAGCAGTTGATCAATCTTCAGCACGGTCTCCACGCCCGGCTCCCGCAGTTCCTCGTGCACGACGATGTGCGGGAAGCGGGTCCCCGCCGACTGGCTGGTATTGTACAGCAGGATCCCCGCGAGACTATGATCCTGTGCGAAGATGCGGTGGCGAATGGCGGTGCGGACGGCGTGGAGGGACAGGCGCAGCGCGGACTGCGACGGCGTCTCAGGGGCCTGCCCCGCGCGGGTGGCCAGGGCGTGCATGGGCCGGGACAGGTCGATGACGAAGAGAATCGCGTCACGACGGCCGACGGCAGCGTCTTTCATGACTGGATCGTCGTCGGGCAGGGTGGCGCCCCATGCGAAATCCCCCGGGGGGCTACTGCGCCCATCGTCTGATTCCGCAGCGTTGGCCATGCTACACCACCATAAAAATACACGGGAAAGAATGTCCGACTTATCCGCAGCGGAGTAAAAATAGAAAAAATAAAATTCCTAATCCAGCTGCACGAGACTAGTCAGACTACAGTTCAAAAAATAAAAAAATGAGCGTGCCTGACAAGACGTGAGTTTGCTAACTTTGCTTTCACGGAGTACGCGTCTGACAACAGCCAAGCGAAAATCCTACTGACAGCCGTCCGAGCGGTGGTCGCCATGAAGACCACGCCTCTTTCCGGTGTACGGCGCAATTTTCAATACATTTTATGAAATCCCATTTCTGAATTTGTTGATTTTGATTTTAATTGCAGTCTGTAGCATTCGCCATTTTCTTTTTCATATAAATAATAAATTAATAATAATTTCTGCCATGTGCCGCGTACCCGTCGCTGTAATTTGAAAGTTAGATGGCGAAATAAATCTTTCTATTTGTCTTACTCCAACTGTTAATTATTTTGACTGCCAATGCGGCAAGCAAAACCGTTTAGCAAATGTGGTACGTAACGCTCATAAGCGTTCTCCTCAATTATGATCTGTATTCCTGTGAAATTCAACTTTCTATCTAGTCTCATTTATGATTCAAAGAAATATCAAAGCTGAAAATTATAAATGATGAAAATTCAAGAACTTCCGGCGCTTGACGCAATCACAACCGCCCGCTGTGGCAGCGCAACACAGTTTTCATCTTCCAAAACTTTGAAAAATTCACATTTCTTTTCTTTTTAATTCCTCTCACAAAACGTCCTTTTTCTGTCTTCCTTTTGTTACAAAAATTAAGAATAAGTAGTGAGTAATCCTTTTAAGCAAAAAATTTATTGAAATGGAATAGTGAGGAATTATTTTAAGACTGGAACCCTAGTGGCGCGAAATCGGCCTGTCTGCCGTTCTTCGACGGCAGCATCTCCATCGTGCAGCGCCACGACATTCAGCAGATACGTTAACACGCGCTACCACACACAAAATAAAAGATAAAATACAGTATTTTATCTTTTATTTTCTATACTGTGTTAAATTTTAATACTTCGTTTGCGTTCATGTTGAAGGTGTTGCTGAGCGATTTTATCGCCATCGAACGGACAGTGGTCATCCTGAACGCAGCCGGCAGTCAGATCATCGAGTAGAGCGACTAGGCGGCGAGGCTGCCGCGTCTACGTACGTCTGCGCTGCTGGACGACATGGATCTCAAGTGGCAGAAGTTGCTACCCTTAAGGCCGATATTAAGCGAACTTTCCTCGAAGAGCAGCTCAAAGAGCAGGAGTTTTTAATATATTTGTACTGTACTAATTTGGTTGGGATGTTATTTCTATTTAGTAATACTGATACTGTGATACACGAGGCCGTATGGTTGAATTTTGGCAGCGGAGTCGTTCCAAGACAAAATCCATGATCTGTGGAACTGGCTGGCCTACAAGAATCGATCAGCGTCGGAATGCGTCGCGCCCGGCGGGTGGACTGCCGCAGACGGCCAAAGACCAGCTTGTCCAGTTCCATGGTAGGTACAACGAGCTGTCCGGATCGCCCTGCAAAGAAAGTGCGATGTGGATACCAACAAAGGTTACAAAGCCGTGATATTTTGTAATTAGAAGAAGTTTGTACAATTATTTTCACAAACTTGTAAGTAATTTTAAAACTTGTTGTTAATTAGTTTTTAAAAAATTGTAAATTAATGAAATCCTCACAAATTGTTCTGGGCTTGGCGATTTTTTAAATTTTTTGTAATAGCTACCTCGGAAAATGCTATAGAATGTATTGATTAGTGAGACCTCCGTCATTTGCGTAGATCCGCGAGAAGCGGGAGTCTGGAGGCGCGGGAGTCTGGAGACGAACAGCGAGCCCATAACCGCCTTGTAGGAGGCGGCATGGGACATTGGCACACCGATTCCCACCTGACAGGCCAGCAACGGTCGCAGGGGGCCTTCGCAGCCGTCCTCCCGCTCGGTCAGTCAGCGCAACAGCCACGCCCACTCCCCGGAACGGCTCCAACAGCCACAACACCAACAGCAACCACTCACGCTTCTCCAGCTCTCCGACGTGTGCAAACCGGTCCCGGTCTCCCAGCAGCGCCCCCGAGATCCCCTCGCGGTCCACCAGCGACGCCAGCGGCAAGACGCAAGACACACTCAACCGGCATCCCGCAAACGCTGACGGATGTTCCGCTGCAATCGGAAATGGAAGATTTGCACACCCGGAATCCAGTTGTGCGATGACTGCTTGCCTTCCGTGGGAAACGGGAAAGTGCCGTGTTTCTTTTTGATTGTTGGTCTTAGACTAGTTGTGTTTGCGTATTTCAGTTTTTTGCTTGGTTTTGTGTTTCTTTGTAAGTATCTCAACCCGGTAATTACGGGGTTGTCTGACGGCGGTTGTGCTTCTCCGAAGCTACGATAATTTACCGTAATTAGGTATCTGTACAGTGGGCGTCAAAATTGTCTTACATTCGGTCCGAGACCGAATGACCAATAACAAACAAACTCTGCACTCGTCGTACACTCAGTGGTCAGCATTTCGATTGCACAGGGCGTACGAAAGGAAGGACGCATATTCCTACTCTAGGCACCGGAACCAGTCAACAGCAGATCCTTTCAGTTTTATATTTTTTATTCTGCTCTGCTGAAGCCAGAAATACGAAAACGTAGGACAAAAAATGCTTATTATTGCAACCTTATTATTACCGGAGTGTTTTCAATATGTAAATTAGGTACACGTCGATTACTACAAGCGAATCTGATACAGGAAGCCATCGCTCATGTTCCGCAAAAAAAGAAACAAAATTAATACTTTAAAAGTACTTAAACTAAAATACTGTACACAGGCGAAATGTAGGATGCAGTGTTCTAATTAAAACCGGCTTGAAATCTGTGAATGCATAAGTTCGATTCCGCTGAACGAACATCATCATTTTTATTTTACACTTTTTATAAACTTTCTTCTCTCGGACTCAAACACACCACTGTAGAGCAGGATCTTCCCCATTCCCCAAATAAAACCGGACTGATTTCCTCATACAAAGCTGGTGTTCGAAGGCGTCAAACAGAAAATCCATAATTAAAACCGGACAGCAACGAAAATTAAACAGAGCACATAAAACTCGTAAAAAAGACACTAGAAAAAAACGTCAGGTAAATTGAGATTTTCGTATAAGGACAAATAAACTATCTACTGTCCATCCATAAACTGAGATTTTCGTATAAGATGTCCACGAACTCAACCAGCTTACACATCACGAGGTACGAATATTTGTCCAGTAGCAGATCCCCCAGCGTATCGTAGCAGTCAGCATCCGAATCCGTCACCAGAACAGACTACAATACAGAAATAACAATTTAACAGGAAGCCACTATTCCTTGAGCCTTGAACAATTAGTCCATCGGATAAATAAATTTTACTAATTACATTTTAATTCCCATTGAATTTTCATGACTATGGCTCAAGAAAATGTCGAATTTTATTATAAATCTAAGATCGGAAAGAACTGTATGTATGTACGCCATTGTACGGTATTAGCCTATTTCAGATTGCATACGGTAGAGGCTCCGTACATCGAATCGCACGGCGTCAGATAAGCAGTACGTTGGCAGGATGAAAACTGCTTCAGATCTTTGTGCGGTTACACTTTGGTCACGTACAGCAACGAAAAAATTAATCGAGTCGAGTGCGCGCGAGGACGTGACCACCCTGCTAACGGTCGGCGGTCTGAGTGCTCAAAAAAGATCCACGGGTAGCATACGCTGGCCTACCATTCACTCATGTGTTTGAGCCGTTGCAAGCATCCGCGTAAGGCAGATAGTTTTTACGCGTGACCTCACGACGCTAGGTTACAGCTGCTAACGTCGCGAACGGACGTAAAACAACCCGCAACCGAAGGTTCCACATGGAACCGGAGCCGAATGGAGCACAAACCGTGCAATCTGAAATAGGCTATTAATTTTACCCAACATCAACATGTGTAGTACCGGTACAGTACGTACCTCGCACAACTGGTCTATCTCATTCTGAAGCCATTGCCACTCCGTTTGGACTCTCGCGAAACTCGCGGACCCGTTCTCTCGGTCGCCACTGCGCTCCGAGCACGCAGTATGCATTTCCACAAGATTCCACAAATCCAATGGCGCCTCTCCATCGCTTCCAGGGTCCGCGCCAGCCAACGCCAGGCGGGTGGGCATCTTCATTTCCCAGCCGTGTCGCCGTTTATTGGGACCCACGTCCAACCAGCTGATGACATACCGATACGGTTCCAACAACAGGGTGCATTCGGGGCGGACGAACGAGATGGCCTTCAAGCGCAGCGCTCCGCAGCGGGACGCCAGGAATTTCATGACATGGTTCGTCTCCTTCACCCGCTCCTTATCGCTATCCAGAATCATTAGGCGCTGTGTGGCCGAATTCAGGCGGTGGACCAGGCAGGCGGTGAGGGGATAGTCGGCACGCTTTTCACTGCGGCGGGGAATGATGAGGAAGGAGGTCAGCACCGGCGACTGCAGGACGAGCGACCAGCTGCTGCACACGCGGTACAAGCGCGTCTGCTGCATAGTGTCCATGTGCGAGAAGACGTCCAGCAGCAATTCTACGGGCAAACGCAGTCGGTCTTCGTCATCCACGGGAAGAGTCAAGCGCGGTCGGTCTTCGTCGTTCACCGGAAGGCTCTCCGTGGCCAGGCGCAGCGTTTTATAGATCATCCCAGGGAGAGCCTTCATTAAGCGGTTAGCAAACCGATGGAAGCGCACCTGCACAAGCAGCACAAGCGCAAAACATTAATGCTGCAGTACTTACTACTCACCCATAAAAACTGAACGATAAACGCGTATAGGTAAAAAACATAGATCAGAAATAATATAATAATAATAATTTGTTTCCGCCTTGTAAAGGTACCTTCCGGCCATCCTTGCGCTTGCAGCACCATCCAAGGTCCAGTCGTTCAATATACATCCAGGTGCAGCCGTCATCCATGCGCTGAACAAACTGCAGCGGATAACCCACATATTCCTCCAGAAATACTTTGTCGCGCCACTCTTCGAGCAGACGCCACTGCATTTCCTCCGACAAGAGCGCCAGCTGTGCCGTCAAGCGAACGTGTCCCTTGAAAAACGTCCCCGGACGGATGGAGTGGAAGGCGAACTCAACCCCGTAATAGGCACGCAAATCCGCATCACTCCGCGGCCCGCTGGCGCTGGCAAGGCGGCTCCACGACTGGCGCAGCCGTTGGGGCGGGACAACGTGCAGGGGCCCCTCCGCCACGCCCTCCGCATTGAGTAACTGCACCACGCCCACCTCCCCCGGCCAGCCGCGTTCCAGGCGCTGCTTGAGTGAAAACTCAGCCGGCATCCATGTCCAGGGACCGCGGGAGTTGGGACGCAGCAGCACCTCCAATGTCCCTGTCGGGCGCTCAGCTGAACCCCATTCGTGCAGCGGCGTAAGCACTTTGAAGACACGGTCGAAGGGCGTCAATTCGCGTCGGCGATCGGGACAGAGAAAGTCGATAAAGAGTCCATCATCCGCGACGTCCACCACGCGACCAAAGCGCAGGTGACCGCTGGCATCCCAAGCGTCCACGCAGTCGCCTCGTAAGTGCATCTCAAAGTGGTCCATATTGTCTTCTATCTGTGACACGTACTTACGGGTACGCAGCTGCAAACGGAGGACAAAGTCAACATCACAAAGAGCTGTTCACAAGTTTACAAAATTTATAACTGCTTGCGAGAAACGCCACTTGCGGACTGCTGGACAACGACCCTACCTGTTCAACCATTTCGCCAATGTTGCAGTCTGAAATTTTGTTCACTCTTTCGAACGGAAAAAGGTAGAAATTCCGGATACGACACCACGTTAAGAAAGGAAAAAGGGAACACTTGATTATTGTAAAAACTGGAAAAAAAATCCTACATTCCACGCCAGAAAGTGCAGGAGAAAATTAATGATCAGGAATTTTTGGGACGAAGGGCAGTCGCCTGAGACAGGAGACCACTGCTGATTATACTACAATTTAATGCTGCGGTGGTCGTACGTACGTGCATCCGCGCTTGTCTGGTTGATGTGTCTCGCCGTACAACGGATAGTTCTCTCACTTCTCATTGGCTGCTAAGACTGAGCCGTTTGAGCCAGCTGGGAATGGCAGCGAAAGTCTGTGCCGATATCATTACAAAGTACTCACTTCAAAGCATTTACGAAGTGGTTCTTTTTCGACTATTTATACCGATACGGAGTACGGACAATTTAATATTTACCAGTCTCTAAAAGGGGATGAACGGCTAGTTCACCCCTGTGCGCAAACGGAAACGGAAACTGAACGCCACCACACTGCCCACTTTATCTCTCTCACATACGTACATCACATCAAAGGCATTCGCAGCACCTTGCTGCGGGGCAAAAAGGAAAAAGCATCCACCTCAAACGACGAAATCTAGCAACTAAAGAATCTACCAGATTTAGAAACTGGTAGATGGAGAAAAATACGGCAAAAACAGCAAAACAACCTAGCAGCCGCCTGTGCGCGGGTGAACGGAGAGGCCACTCCTCCTCACATGCCTGCGGGTGGAACCCATGAGGTCCTCCGAATGCACCGCGCGGCGTCGCGAACTCCCCTCCATGTCTTCCCGGGTGTCCTTGCTGCCCATTGGGGCTTTGAACCGCGGCACTCCAGTCCACATAGCCGATGCGCATCCTTCACACTGCAGGCGCAGGCCGTGCCCGCGGTCCTGGAAAGCTGACACATACGATGTTAGCACCTTCGCGTAAAAAATGTATCGGCTGACGTCACCGGTGCCCGTCTCAAGCCCGAAAAACATGGGCTTGAGAAAGAAGACGCTAGAGAAATTAGCACAACAAGATTGTATCTACGGTTACATTCAAAATGTGCAGAATTTCACCTTTGTTGGACAAGAAGCAAACGACAGAAAGCAGGCTGAAGTCCGTAAACCGCTAAGATGTCCATAGCGAAGCGGAAATTCTCAAATTTTTGGCCAGCTTAGCGGAACGTAGCTGCACTCAAATTTTGGAAAAAGTTTTTTTCAACTGCTGAGCGAAGCTTAGCGAAAATTTTTAAAGAAGGAAAATCAATTTTGTTTAAAAAATTTGAAGTAAACTTTCCGCAAGCGCACTTGTATGCAAGCAGAACCCAAAAAGCAGCCACGTTTCGCGCGAAGCGTGTCGCTGACGGGCAGATTTTCAAAAATAAATCAGAAATCGCAGTAAAAATGTTAGAAAATTGCAATAAATTCTTTGTAACCAGCGGGATTTTTAGCGAACTTGAACATTAGCAATAACTAAGCGAAAAGAAAGTTCCAAGACAATAGCGGAGCATAGCGAAGCTGGGTTCATTTAGGCTACAAACCTGCGCGGAGTTTGGCGAACCGCACAGTTAGCGGTCGCTGCGCTCCGTTATTTTAGCGGTTTACGAACTCAGTGAGTGTAAAGCAGCTCGCTGTAAAGCAGTTGGCAAGGAGTCTTCCACGTAACCGCTGCTCAGGGTGAGGGCGTATCTCTGACACAATCGCCCAGGCGGGCTCGACACGGCACAAGTCCTACCCTATTGATTAATCGTCACGAATCTCACGATCACGAATTTAATTGTGTTCTTGCTGAAGAATTAAAATCCATTTGGTTGTCTTGTAAAATTTAAATTATCTAGAAATTAGTGTCTGCGAATGCGCCTTTCTTTGCTGTGAAGGCAATTTCTTGCCAAATAAAAACAATCCCCTGACAGGTTGCAGGTGTGCAGCTATAAGGTGTGGACCTGGCAAGGTTCACACCGCAAGATCAGAACTGATGTCATTCTGCCTGCCAAAATACCTGGCAATGCTACAAAACGCCTACGCTACAGAAAGCGAGAAACGGCGAAATTGCTAGGAATTTACGTATAAAACACCGACTAAATTCGAAAGAATTTCCTCGTGGGTGTCACGGTGTATACTGTAACCGCCCATGGTGGTGATTAGCTATGGAAGTGCCCCTGTTAATGGATTTTCTACTGGAATATCAGTGTCTCTGATCTTGATTTATCCATTTTTATGTATTTTCTCCCATTTATGAATAAAAGGTATTCTTTAGGGACACCCCATGTTTCCCCATACTGTAGATTTATAGGATATAGGTAGCACTACCTATGACAAAACACCGACTAAATTCGAAAGAATTTCCTCGTGGGCAACTTTGCATAGCTGACTGCAGCAAGTGCAGGAAATGTGCACGTAACCGCCACATAGTGCGGGTGCACGCAGAACACCATGCGTTCGGCACGCGTAAGGTGGGCGCGCAACAAAACACAACAGACTGCCAGAGCGAGGGTGTACGCAATGTAGACCTGCGCTCATACAGTTATGCTATGGTGGTTACGCCACTCCTGCAAGTTTAAACGTGAAACTTGAAAGTACAGTACATAGATTCTTGAAACCAGTCGGTGTTATGGAACGTGACATCGTCTGCGACAATTTGCATAGGTTTGATATCAGACAACTTATTTTCCGCGTGGTATTTCACTCATTCCTGTTCGTGGAAGAGAGTAGTGCGCATGATGGCTGTCCACTGATGGGGCATAAATATCGCAGATGCAGCAGGGACTTGCCTGAACATGTGGAGAAATGGACGTTCGTCAAGCGCACTCTACGCGTACCGGAACATCTTGTGGCGCCACTGGCTAGAGTATTGTCGCAAAAGTTTGCAGGTTGCAGTGATGTTGGTTCCGCCAAAGCGGAGGGTGTGGAGGTTGCGGACGGGTGGTGTGGTGTGGTGTATATTCAGCGTCGATGGTATGCTGAAGCCGCAACCAACGATACGAGTTTGAAATACGAACAGGTATGACGAGATGTTCTGCGATACAATATGCCAAGACCGACGTATGATAATGTCTAATTAAAAATGTTTTAATTGTTATTAATGTGGCGTACGAGTGTTGTGCTGTCTGTTCTGTTTTTCATTTTACGCCCACATCCTGTTTTCCCAGCGCCAGCATGGCACCGATCGGTGTTAGAGTTCATCGCTGCTTGCACCGCAGCTCATTTCAGTTTTGCCAAGCTAGCGTGCAGTTGCAAACTTTTCTTTACCGCCCGCCACACCCGACTTGTTTTGTGTTCTGTTATTTGTCTAAAGCCAAATAAAGGGGGTTTGAGGTGCAGGGAAAGGAAACCGGCAAGCGCACACACCGGCAGGTGCGCAGGCGCGCACATACCAGGTGCGCAGCCGGAGCTCCACCGATTCCCAGCCGAGAACTTCCACATGCCCACTTCGCTCTCCCACCATGGTAAAAGATACATGAGTAGCAACACATTAATGTGATTTTGCAGGAAAGTCTTATTCTTATCTGATTCTGTGGTACATGTAATTATTATATGGCAAGTGATAATTTGATTTTGCAGGATAGTCTTAATAAATTGCACAGCGCGTTGATTGCTTCCGCTAAACGACTGCGGGAACCGCTAGCTGACACGTCACCAGTGGAGGCGTTCGCTGTGCTGCCAACGGAATTGTGGACGGAAGTTTTCTCCTGCCTGGACACGGTAACGCAGACCAAACTGCGCCGTGTGTGCCCAACATGGAACGCCATCCTGGATTCACCATATTTGATGGGGAATCTTGTTTTCGACACCCTGGCACTCACGCGGGATTCTCGTTCTGGCAATCATGCAGCGTATTTTATCATCTCAGCTCTCTTCAAGTTCCTCACTCGGTCCACGCAACACCTTCTTCTGGCTGACCGAAAGCGGCGATTGGGTGAAATGGGAGTCCAGAAAGTGCTGCACATTTTTAACTTCATTACTCAGCGCAGTAATGGAATTCGGGTGAAAGCCATCGTCTTAGTGGGGCTGGAGTTGTGTCTGGTGCGACATACGTGTAACGCTCGCCAGAACCTGGAATGCCCGCTTCATCCACCGCTTTCCGGTGACAGTGACACCAGTTTCGCGGGACAAAACGCGATTGCAGTATGGCGTAATCTTGCTTGCGGTAGTATTCGCCTGAAACAGTGCACCATGACGTTGAAATGCCAGGTGCGAAACTGGGGTTAACTGATGCGCGCGACCGCTGTTCTCGTGCATCGCCAACGCCTTACCGGGGATTTCGGCAACGCGCTGTGGAGTGCCCTGGAAGCGCAGTTGCCAGCGCCGGATGACGCCGAACTGCGTCGCGTGTCTACGTGGCTGGCAACTTTCCCAGCACACGGCCAGCTGACGGAAAAGGCGAGGGAATCTGTTGCCGAGATCTGCAAGGTAGGACCGACACTCTGCCACGGCTCAGCCGCGTGTTGCGTTGCGAGTGCACTCAGTGCATGTAAATGATCTCTAGATTTAGTCAGGTCGAATAATTACGAATTGTTGCAATTATGATCAGTAAATGTTGAATAATAATATAGAAATCTATATTAACGGTGTGAGTTAGTTGGTAAACTAATGACAAATGAAGATTTCGCAGTAAAACAAACTACTACTTAGCTATAATCCTGAAAGCTAACGTAACAACCCGGAACGGTCGAGGGACAATTTGGTTTTCTCTTTTTTCACAGACTTTATGCGCGACGCAGTCGGCGGATCCGCTTCCATCGCTGCATTACCGCGGGAAGAAGTGGTGCGTGGATGGTTTGCAGGATTTGCAAGTGGAGAAACTGTCGCGTATCGCGTTTTATGTCCTCGAGCGTCTAAACTCCGGAGAAGCGTCTAGTGCTTCGCGCTAGGCGCCGCATAAATGCTTCGCACGGAGTATATGTTCGTCCTGTTTGAAAATCATTGTGCTCTTTTTATCTAAACTGCGTGTGTGAATTTTGTCCCGCATTTAGCCAGAGTGCAGAAATAATTACGCGCTCTTGAATGAACCTGGTTTTCTGTACTTTTCTTGTGTTCATAACCCCGCAGGTGGCTGGTTTTAATCAACCCAAGTCATACGTGTGACGATTTAATGTCGGAATACGGCTACCGCCTTTTGAAGAGAGTTACTGCAGTATGCTTTTATTTAAGTAATAATCACAGTTGAATAAATTTTAAAGCCGGCTGGCCTGCTGAAAAAGGATAAACGATTCAACCATTCCGCTTCATTACTAATGACCCTTAAACCTGGATTAAGCAGGATACAATGAAGGATACGGTGGGATACTCCGATGCTGGGTACATCCCTTAGTGTGTATCTGCACGTACTGCAAATATTGTTAATGTGGTCATTCTTTTTAATTAACGTATCCCATAGTATTCCCACGATATACTTTGCGTATCCTCCATGTATCCCATTATTATGTTTTCTTAGTGTTCTTAGGTTTTTTTAGGTTTCTTAGGTTTTTTAACGGGGTTCATGTAGGATACATAGAGGATACGGCAGAGATACGGAGAGATACGGCAACAATTGAACGGAAGTAAAAAAATTATAAGGACACATGATTGAAATTGAAATTGTAAGGATACGTAGAGGATACCGTGGGATACGGCGGAATATTGTGGGTACAACTGTACAAGCAAAAAAAATGTCTCGAGAAATTTAACGTGTACGAAGTCGTCTGATTCTATCAGTCAATCCGAAATCCGGATATAATTCCGAATCCAGTTAGAGGATACGTAAAACTCTACCGGAATCTGGACTCTGGATTAACGTGCTACCGGCAGCTTGTCTGGACAACCTACGCGATAATAGTACGTTTCAAATAGGCTTAGCATTGCGCTTGGCAGTGCCGATCGTCACGTCGCATACTGGTGTCTGTGGTGAACCCGTCGATGAACTCGGCAGGCATGATTTACACTGCTCTTACAGTAAATATGTTTTTGTCTGCCAGTCGCAGTCGCTTATTTGAATAGAAGTTACCGCACAGTACTGCATCGAATAACGTAAGTAATTATCGTTTCTTCATATTTACTAAGAACTTGTAATCCGTGTACGGGTATGCAAGTATGCACCGCCTGCTTTCGTTACGATATGGGACATCTTTTGGTTTATGTTTTCGTTCAATGCGCCGATGTGCGATTTAGGTTGTTTGCAGAACCTTTTTTTGACTTTTTCCGCCAAATGTTTTTGTAACTGCGCTGCGTCGCACCTTTGCCTTTCAGTTCACAAACTTATGTCATAAAATGCGAGGCAGTGTTACGTTAAAACAGAATCCATGAAAACCAGAGGAATCGCTAGAAGCGGCAAAGGACACCCAGGCAGCACAACTCGACCTGCCAGCAAGAACCGCCACAGACACTTGCGGTTACAAAAGTGCAAACGATTAAACAATCTACATTAAAAAAACACCCAACAGGAAAAAAAACTTTCTAAGAAAATCCGACGACGATGGCCTTGATGGGTCAAATCATTGGGAAGAACTGAGGCAATGGATAATGAGCAAATGCAGAGCCGTACGCGACAGTTTCTCCAATCGCAGATCCTGCAGTCCATCCGCGCACCAGCGCTTCCCGCGGTAATTCGTCGACGGCCGCGGATCCACGGTTTGCGTCGCGCACAACACCTACACATAATGGAAAGTTGGAAACTGACTTGCCGATCGATGAAACAGAACGACATAACACAGTAGCCATTTCATTGCCAGTTGAACAACTTATATTGTATTTTATGTTCCCTTCCACTAAATTGTCTTCCTGTATTGTTCTAAACCTAAATATCCAAGTGTTTATCAGTTCACGCTCTTAATGGTGAGTTCTTAATGGAGAGAAGGTAATCGCCAGACAAACACGGCTACTTACTTGGCAAACGGTCTTCCGCAGTTCAAAATCCTCATCATCCTCCTCCACCGAAGTGCTGGCAGACTGCAGCAACTCTGCAAGCTCCTGCAGCTGGTCGTCGCCAGGCACCGGCAGCGTGGCCTCCACGGCGTCCCACAGCGCGCCCGGCCACTCGCCGCTCAACGGCAGACGCGCGTCCACTGGCTGCGTGGCCACCGTGTCTTGCCACGATACCGCGACGTCGACGCTGCAGCGGACCAGATGGAGGGCATCGCACGGCAGAGACCCCCAAGGGGCCAGAAAATCCTCCTCCTGCTCCGGGTCCTGCAGCTCCGGATGGTGCACACCTCATTGTTCACGTCGCGCGACGCTCCAGTACCAGTCCGGTGAGCCCAGTACCGGCAGAACCTGCGTTCCGCCCACCACATATAGCGCCGTCAGATGGATCCGGTTCTGGGCCCGTAGCACCGTGAAGGCCATCACCTCGGCCACGGCCAGGAAGTCTTTCAGGTCGAAGTGATAGTCGCGGGCGATTATGAGCAGGCGCTTAGTGGAGCGACTGAGGCAGTAGAAGATGGGTGCCGCCAGGGTGAAGTGGTGGTTATAAGACTTGTCCTTCATGGCTTCGCCGCCCGTCTCGATGATGATGTTGGCCGTCAAGGTCGGCGTTGTGAGGAGAGCGTTCCACGCTGGGCAGACCGCGCGCAGCTGCGTCTGCGTCGCCGTGTCCAGATGTGCCAGCACCTCCTGCCACGTGTCCGCCGTCAAGACCCAACTGGCTTCCGTCTCCTCGCCGTTCATCATCGCATTTCGCAAGATGTGGGTCAGCCATAGGTAGTGCTACCTAAATCCTATAATCTACAATATGGGGAAACATGGGGTGTCCCTAAATAATACCTTTTATTCATAAATGGGAGAAAATACATAAAAATGGATAAATCCAGATCAGAGACACTGATAATCCAGCCTAAAATCCATTAACAGGAGCATTTCTATAGCTAATCGCCATCACGGGCGGCTACAGTATACACCGTGACACATGCCCCTCCTCCCAACAAGGGCTGCCCTCAGCCCGTAAGAAAACAAAGCACAAAAGAGTATTACATGCTCTTAAACAAAAACAAAACAACCAAATAGTTACTCGCTTGGTCGAGCTTTTGCGTCCTACTGGCGTCCTCCGAAGAAGGTGACTGGAAGCAGGAAGGTGTCAAGGGCCTCTGGTGGCCCTTTTACGCTGCCGTGTTAGAAGGCATCTTGTCAGGATCCTTCCATACCCTACTCCGTGCAGGCACAGTGGCCACATCTGCCATGAGCGGCGCAGGATTCACCCGCATCACCGTCCAGCATCCAAGGAGGAGGCGGTTCCATTCCGCCTTCGCCTCCTCCGAAATCGGAGGGC
>NW_026570592.1:0-33676 GCF_019649055.1 Paramacrobiotus metropolitanus | reverse complement strand
AAAGTGTTACCGTTTTTTTTTTTAACAGTACAACACAGCAACTAAAAGAAAAGAAAATCATTTAAAGGCACAGCAACAGGAAGCATTATGCAATATGCAGTTATTAGGTCATCCCTTGTACCGTGATATTTACGTTATGCCGAGAATCTCGCGATGCGAAAATATCACAGTACAAGATACTCGTACCAAATTCGTGTACTTCCACAGGAACTTTCGCTTTCGCCCACTCCCAGTAATTGGTTTCATTGATTTATTACGTTTTTAACTGATTGATTGACGTACAGTAAGTATCTGCACATTGGTGTGAAAACCGACCGATAGCTGGAAACAATCCGCATCTCTACCGGTAGGCGCTGAAGTATTACCAGAGTTCGGATCCGCGCATCTCCACCCGTTACCGCGATCGCAAATGGACCCCGGCTACGTTAGGCGATCTGGACGCCGATGAGCTGACTGTAATGGCAGCAGCGGCCTTGAGCGAGGGCATCGATCCTGCTGCTGATTCAGATTCAGACGAAGGTAGTGATGCTTCTGTTGGTATGAACCAAGGCATCGATTCTGGGGCTGATTCAGACGGAGATAGTGAGGCTTCCGCTTATCCGAACGAAAGAAGTCGGTCGCCTATTGATTTTGGCGAAATCTTCGGATTCGGGTGGTATCTGTACGAGGAATTTTGATAAACTGTTGGCTTTTTTAAAATTTGCTTTGAAAATGGTTGGCCTGGAGGTAGACTGGTAAACTTTTAACATTTCTTATTCAAACTCTTGGGTCTTTGCTTTTTTTTGTATTTTCTCTTCCAGACTGTGGTCTGTTCGTGTACAATAATAATAACAACACATGCAACAGATAACAGTGTTACGTGTTTAGTGGGAGCATACGAATAGATATCGTCGGCTCAAACGCTTGCTTCCGTGGTTACTTTACTCGCTGTAAACGGACCTCAATTAAACGATGAAAAGTGGTCAGAATGAAGAAAGAAACTAGCCATGTTCAGAGAAAAAACGGTGCCGGCTATACGTAAACGAAATACGTACGGTACAAGTAGTTCAACTATGGTAAAGACACGTACCGTACGCGCACTGGGCACACGCTGACCGCTTTAACGGCAAAGCCGGATACACGCGTCTTACCGGTCGCCCGATCCAATCACGTTTGCCGAAAATCGGGTAGGGTCAGCAAAGCAACGTTATTTCTTTGGCACTGTCAGTTTGAAAAGTTGTGCGACTCTAGGTGCAAGAATAGTGATGCTTATTCTAAGACCTTCTGAGTTCTGTTGTATTGTACGTTTTCCGCATAGTTTATTGCATTTTAGGAGAAAGACACCGCATGCTAGCGAAATATTCAACCAAATTTCCAAATGTACGAGTACAAGAGCAAATATCTCTGACGCCGTTGGCCTCGGGTGAACATCGCACACCCGCACCGGTACTGGTAGCAAGTCAGTTCACCGACCTACAATTCGCTGACCGACAAATTGTTGCCCGGCGCTTCGCTTTTCTGCAAAATTGTTGAATAACGTTTTGTTGAAATATTTTTGTTGACCGACAACTTTGTGTTCGCTTCGGTACGCTGGTTTTTGAGTTGCCCTGGTTTTTGGTTGTACGCTGGTTTTTGAAGTTATTTGTGCTTTTTCTTAAGTTTATTAAGTTGCTTAGGATTCTTACGATTCTTAGGTTTCTAAGGTCTTTAGGGTTTTTCAAGTCAACAAAATGTCGTCAGCAAGTTGTCGGTGTTCAGGAAACGGTCGATCACCGCCTCGTCGTTCAGCAATTTGTCGTTTCAACAAACCGTCGGGTCAACATTTTGTCGGTCAGCAGAGAGCCGTGAGCAAGTTGTCGGTCAGCAAGATGGTGGTCAGCCACGACCAGACCGACCGACAAGCGCTCCACCGGCACTTTATTTGCGAAGCGGCGTTTTGCCGCAGTTATGGTCTTAGAAACAGAACACCGGCATTGTTTTTATATTTTGCACAGAACTGCGATAAGATTCAGCAAGATCTTATAATGGTAACGAGGACTCGGTGCCGGCGTTCGTAGATGCATTCTACCGATTTAGTGATGGTCTGTGTCTCTTTGGCTCTTGGTCAATGCAGTTGTAAATGCCACTACAATTCAGTTGTATGATAAGACAAATGCAACCAAATTAAAAAGTCGCATGCAAGTACAAAATTAGCTTACTGATACAAGATTTACATTTTAAACTATACAAAGTTGGGAAATCTGAACGTTTTTACTCCTCCTCGTCATCCTCTTCGCCTTCTTCGTCTTCGTTTTGGTTTTCTTCGTCCTCCTCCTCCTCAGATTCGCTGGATTGCTCAGCGTGCTCATTGTCAAGTTCGGATGCGTGACCCCAGTCGTTCATGCAGTGCGATAAGGCAGCCAGACAAAATTTGTTCAGCCTGCCGACGTCCACGCCGGCCATATTGTACAGCGACCACCGACGTCCACGGTAATGCGCTGACGGACGCGGATCGCTGGCTTGGTACACCCGTAGAATCTGCAGAATCGCTCATTAAAGCTTGTTAAAGCACTAATGCATCAGATTAAACACTACCAAGCTAACTACAAGGGAAACAGCGAAGGCGAGTTGTAGAACTGTTACACGATGCCATGACCTTACCTTTCTCACTGCCCTGGCCTGCTCTTCGCTGTAAATCTGATCGGCCAGACAGCGCGCAATTCGTTGCACATCCACCGGCGGTCCCTCGCACTGCAGATGCTTCTCCAACAAGTCCACAATGTCCGCTACATCGACGTGCCCCCGGGTGAAGACCATCAGTGGAACGCGGCACTCAAAGAGTTCCCACTTGTTTAGCACCGCCCGCTTGTTTAGCACGACGACAACAAAGTCTTTGAAAATCAGACGAGCGCAGCACGACTCCAGCCTGAACCGAGGCTCCGTGATTTTGTCGGCAAAGAAGGCCAGTTTCCATCGCGTAAATGTTGACTCGCTATACGTCAGCTATCGCCCGTGCACGATGCAACGGTCCAGGCGGATGCCGGCGTCCTGCAGGAGATGCTGCATAGCATCGAAGATCGCATTGGTATGCATGCCGCTTTCGCGGATACAGATGGTGCGAGTGGCGCGTGTGACGTGCTTGGCGAGGCCAGCGTACAGGAGATAGTTATCCCAGAAGCTGTACTGCGGCCGCGATAGAATTACATCGCTGCACATGCCCGGCGCAGTGAGAATATCTGCCCACAGAGGGCAGGTGAGGCGACAGCGCACGCGGTCGATGGTGTCCAGTGAGTGGAAGATCTCCTTCAGAACTTCCAACGGCAGCCAAAAATCCTCTTCTTCTATGACTTTCAGCTGGCTTAACGACAACTCACGATTCCGCTCAAAATCCAGCTCTTCGTTTTCAGTAAAAAGCTCGAAATGCAGCTGTTCGTTTGCAGTAAAAAATTCAATACCCCAGGCAAACAGATGCTTGTCCCTCTCGTTCTCGAAGATGGTCTCCTACGGCACGAGAACAAAAGTAGGACCTCAATAAGTACGCCAAATAGTGAATGCTGTACAGAAATAACGATGATGACTTACCAGAACCTGGCCGCTTAAAAGCGCATCCTTATGCCTCCGCAAATAGTGCACCGTCTGACCGAAATCCGCGACAAATAACAGGTTGCACCGACTCTCGACTTGTTCGCGCAGAAATACCGGGTCAGAGGGCTCCGTAAACCAGAAACCGTTGGGCAAGTCATTAGCCTGCATGACGAAATGGCCCGCCTCGAGGAGTCCCGACCTGGCTGTTTGTCCCCCGGCGTCGCGAATCTGATTGGTGGGCAGCAGTTCGAGAAGCCGCTCCCCGTCCACCGTCACCTCCACCAGCGCCATCCCGTACAGCTCGTCAAAGCGCGCAATCGTAATTTTGCCCGGATACCATGTCCAGTATGGGCCGTCACACAGCAGCACTTCCACAGCAGCACCCTCGCTAAGGTTGCCGGGTCGATGGCTGGAGCAGTCCCAGATCTTCCCGTATTCCACCGGCACCGGCTGTTCTGTCGGCCATCCGAAATCCACCAGCAGACGGGGGGAAGCGCTCTCGGTCTCGTCCAGGCCGACCACGTGGCCGTGCTGTAACCAACCGTCAATCTCCACGTCCACAGCGTTCCATGCGTACAGCGTTCGTCCAGTATCTTCGTAGAAGAACATTCTTCTTTTCTGTCTGTTTTGAGGTGGCGGATAATGAGCTATATGTGGGAAAGTGATTAACAACAGTAGGTTATTAAATCATACTGTCGAACAGCGGGGAATAGGATACGAGTAAACGAGTTTGCACCGTTGCACGGAGAACTTTGACGATCAACTAATTAACGATAGATTCGCGTAAAGATTTGGATATTATGAAGGTGTCAACAGACGGTAATTTTTTCCTTCTACTCATCGCTGAAGATTTTGACCCTGGAGCAGACTGAATGACCTCTTTCGCATGACCGCTAGCAACAACCTAATCCGGATTCTCTTCTGTCCTTGTCGCGCTATTGTAAACCATCTGGTTCAAGTTCAAAGAAGATTTGACTTGTCAGCTTTTGCTTCTGACCCGGATTTGCTGTTATGCTGCTCTTTTACACAGCGGTCTTCTGTCTGGGAAACCGGCTCTCGGATGGCCGGTGAAAACGGGGCGATATGCACGCTGCCATAGGTTGGTTGCTTTTCGGAATTCAACAATTCGTTTTATCGAAAGCGATACTTTTTCGCAATTACCGGCTCTGCGCGTGTTGTCACTGGAATTCCCGATAAGGAGGGCGTTAACCTTCAGCGTAGATATCAAGGATGATCTGTTTCGTCTTCACTGCAGCTGTGACTTTGCGCCATTCCGCAAATGGCGGGAAAGCGGCTGGCAGTTACTCCGAATGGCTGAGTTGGGACAACTCTATTCGTTTGAAGATCGTTACGTCAGCTACGCGTAGCAAACAAATGACGCGTATGCGCCAAATTCCAACCGATTTCCAGATCCTTTCCCTTTTGTACCAGATTCCCTTAACTTTGACGAGCTGGAGGTCTCGCTGAACGAACGAACGGAACCAAGCGGCCAAGTTGTTAAACTTGTTGTCAACAATGTCCGTTAAAATGTACTACTCCAAAGTGTACTTGTACGTACAGTGCGATACTAGCCCAAACGTTCATCACCAAGACGTCTAGCGTGCCGGGGAGTGCAGCGGCAGAACGGGAAAACCGGAAGTTAGGAAAGTATTGCGGGCTGGCAGACCGTTACATAGTTCAACAGCTGGCGTTCGAAACAACGGGAAGTTTTGGGCCGCTGACTTTTTTTAAATTCTTTAAAGAAAGAAATTCTTTAAAGATCTGTCGAGAAAGACCCTGGGACGTGCAAAGGTCAAAACTACCAAGCTACCACGAAAACATTTCTTGGATATTTGCCTTACTCGTAGCATCAAACGTCAGTGAGTTGTTCGCATGCGCAATTATTTGACAGAATTATGTGCTTGTACACAACGGGACACCGTGACGTGCGGCAACCACACGCGTGACGCGTGGATGTGGAGGGTGTTACGTGGGGAAGGAATCAAACTGGAAGGTCTATCGCCAATGTTGCGGCGTGTAACAATCAAGCGTACAGCACTTGTGTAGCGAATCCATAGTTTTATCGACTGTTGAAATCCACCTTGCAGAAATAAGATAAGACCACAGGAAGCACTAACGGTAACGAGGATTCGGTGCCCGCGTGAAAGGGTGTCATCTACCAAGTTTTATAGGGTCGTCGGCTACCGATCACTTCGGCCATTTCCATTGCGGCCGGCTATGTCTCTTTTCGCTCTTGCTACGGTAGTGCCACTACAGTTCAGTTTCACTAAGACCCAAAAAACAAGTAAAATACCGTTTTTGATCAGAATTAAGTACAAAATCAACTTCCTCATACGAGATTAACACTGTATAGATACAAAATGACAGCCTTCGGAAATTTGAATTCGTTCTACTCATCCTCGTCTTCCTCTTCGTCTTGTTCGTCGTCGTCGCAGTCTTCTTCTTCGTTCTCGGAGTCATCGTCGGTGGATTGCTCAGACTCATTGTCATCTTCGAACGCGTAACCCCAGTCTCGCATGCAGTGCGACAAGGCGCACTGGCAGAATTTATTCAGCCTGCCACACTGGCCATATTGTACAGCGACCACCGATATCCACGGTAATGCGCCCAAGGACGCGGATCGCTGGCTTGGTACACCCGCAAAATCTGTGGAATCGATAGCCAGATTAAGAATATTACTGTGCCGGAAATCAACCACTAGGCAAATTCCCATCGCGAGTTTTAAAGCAGTATACGACGGAGTGTCATTACAGGGTATTAATTACCTTCTTCACTTGCAGGGCCTTATCTTCGCTGTCAATCAGTTTAGCCATGCAGTTGGCAATGCGCTGCACATCCGCCAGCAGCTCCCGACAACGCAGATGCTTCTCCAACAAGTCCACGATCTCGGCGTCATCATGTCCCCTAGTAGAGACGCCGAGGGGAACGCGGTAATCGAAGAGGGGCACCGCCCACTTGCTTACCACGACGGCATCGAAATCTTTGAAAATCAAACGATAGCAGCACGATCCCAGTCTGGACAGGGGATCCGTGATTTCCTCGGTTAAGAGCGCGAATTTCCATCGAGTAAATCTTGACTCTCTGTACGACACCGATCGCCGGTGCACGATGCAGCGTTCCAGGTGGATGCCGGCGTCCTGCAGGAGACGCTTCATAACCTTGAACATTTCATCGCAATACGCGCTGCTTTCGCCGATGCAGATGGTGCGTGTTGCGGGAGTGACGAGTCTGGTGAGGCTAGCGTAAAAGAGGTACTTATCCCAGAAGCTGAATTGCGACCGGGATAGAACCACTTCGCTGCACATTTCCGGCTTAATAAGAATGTCCGCCCACAAATGACAGGTGCGACTGCAGCGCACGCGGTCGACGCTGTCCAGTGAGTGCAAGATCTTTTTTCAGCACTGTAACATGATTTATCATGTGTACATGCACAACGTACGTACTGGTCGTTGGCATAACAGTAACAGTGAGTTTTTACACAACTCACTGGCCAACAGAGTTGTTACACAATGCATAAGTGCCAGTTGGCGTTCGAACTACAGTGCGTTGCTGTACAACGCACTGGCCAACAAAGCCACGTTACGCAACACGGAAGTGCATCCGTTTGAATGTCATAACTTCTATTCACTATACGCCAATAACGTTGTGCAACTGGACGTTGTCTTGTCCAACTGTTCTCATATATAAGTCCTATGTTTTCCATACTAAAAATCGTTGATAGTTTTAGTCAGTTTTAGATCAATAAAGACTTATACCATCTAGCCAGCTTTGAGTTGCAGTTAGTAAGAACCTACGTTACAGCACTTCAACCGGCAACGCCCAACCACCTTCTTCACCGACATTCAACAAGCTCAACGGCATCTTCCACTTCCGATCAACATCCAGCTCTTCGTTTTCAGTAAAAAATTCAATTTGCCAGCCAAAATCATGCTTCTTCCTCAGGTCCTCGAAGATGGTCGCCTGTGGTATGAGAATCAGAGTTAGCAAATACGTAACAGAATAAGGCCTTGTCCCGAATTCGAAGCGAATCTCGCTATCGTACGGTTGCTCAACCTCACGAGGTAGCTGTATGCAGTGGCCACGCCTACAGATACGCTACGCGAAGCCACCTCGCGAGGCGGAGTTGCTGTATCGCAACGAGATTCGCTTCGAATTCGGGACGAGGCCCAAGTATACTATGCCAAACAGTGAAAGTTGTACGAGAATCATGACTTGCCAAATCCTTGTCACTTAAAAGCTTGACCCCGTGCCTCCGCAGATAGTGCATCGTCTGACAGAGACCTGTGACAAATCGCAGGTTGCACCGGCTCTCCACTTGTGTGAGCAGGAATGCCGTGCCGGACGGCTCCGTAGTCCAGTAGCCGTTGGGCGCGCTACACGTCTGAATGACGAAATGGCCCACCTGAACAAATCTCGACCTGGCTGTTTCTCCCCAGGCATCGCGGACCTGATTGGTGGGAAGCAGTTCGTGACGCCACTGCCCGTCCACCAGAAATTTTACCACCGCCATCTCATGCAGCTCGTCAAAGTGCGGAACCAGCATTTTTCCGGGATAGCAGGTCCAGTGCAGGCCGTCATGCAGTAGCACCTCCACAGCAGCTCCCTCGACAGGAGTGCTGGATGGATTACTGGAGCAGCCCCAGATCTTCCCATATTCCGCGGCTTCGGTGTCGGGCATCCGAAATCCACCATCAGACCAAGGGAACCGCTCTCGGTCTCTCCAAGGCGACCACGTAGCCGTGTCGCAACCGACCATCAATCTCCACGTTCACAGCGTTCCATGCATATACCGATCGTCCAGTGTCTTCGTAGAAGCGCATTTTTTATTTCTTATTTCTGAGTTGGATGAAGAGCTGTGTGTGAAAGTGACTCACAAAACAGTAGGTTTATTCGGTTCCACTGTCAAACAACCTGGCATAAGGGAAACAAGCTTGCACAAAGAACTTTGCCGATGAAGTAATCAACGATAGATTCGCGTAGAGATGTTTCTTCTGGAGTTATCAACAGAGGTCAGAGGGTGATTTTATTCTTCTACTGATCGCTGAAGATTTTAAGCCTGGCGCAGACTGAATGACCTCTATCGCATGAACCCTACCAACAACCTAATCCGGATTCTCTGGTGTTCTTGTCGCGCTGTTGTCAACTATTGTAAACCATCTGGTTCGAAGGATTCGCCTTTTCAGCTATTGCTTCTAACCCGGATTTGTTGTTACGCTGTTCTCTAACACAGCGGTTTTCTGTCTGCGAAACCGAATTTTGGATGACCCGTGTATCCGCCGAGTATCTTTCTTTCACTTTTGTTTCATGGTGGGATACATTCGGGATGCATAAAGGATACCGCAGAGATACGTTGGGATACGGTAGTGATTAAAAACTGATTAATTCTGGCGGGCACATGAGGAATACGTATAGGACTGTGGGATACTGTGCATCCGAGTGGAACACATGCCCAGAAAAATTTGATGCGTACAGGTGCTAACCGTGCCATAGGTAGATAAGGACGACTTCATTTGGAATGGGACAGCTAACAAAGCAAAGCATGTGCGCCTAAGGGGAAAAATGTTGTACTTCACTCATGCTAACATGTTGTACTTACAGTAAAGTCGACAAAGATTTATTTAGTAGGGTCACGGAGAGGAGGAGATGTTCTCCTGTTTTTTTGTGGATATGGTCAAAGAAGGCTCTGTCATTCCGGTGGAGTACGTTCCACAAAAGTTTCGATCTCGAGCTCTGCGCTAAAAGTGACGTTCCCCCGCGGAATTTTTGAGTTTCTCAGTTGCCACGGGTGAGAGAAAGTCGATTAGATTCTAAGCAGGCGCAGTCCGAGGGAAACCGAGAAACGGCCGAAAAATGCGCCGATAGGGGTGGATCTAGTAAGAATGGTAGATCTAGTAAGAATCCACGGACAGAGACAGAAACGGAATTTATCCTGCAGAGTGAGCAGTGTTGTTTACTACGAGCTATGCGAAAACGCAAGACACCCGACAATCAATTGCACACTTTCATATCCCATTCATATAGCACTACAGAAGCTTCCGCAGCAGAATGCTGCGGGGCTAAAAGACCAGCAAGTTATTCAGACGACGATGGCTAGCAACTGAAGAATCTACCAGATTGAAGATCTGGTAGATGAAGAAATTCAACATCAAAATACAGCAAAACAACCTAGCACCCGCACCAGTGCGGGCGTACGGGGAGGCCACTCCTCCTCACATGCCTGCGGGTGGAACCCGTGAGGTCCTCCGAGCGTATCGCGCGGCGTCGCGAACTCCCCTCCACGTCTTCCCGGGTTGAAGCCCTGGGTGGTCGCTGGGGCTGTAAACCTCCGCTCACCAGTCCACATAGCCGATGCCCTTCACACTGCAGACACGGCCCCGTGCCTGCGGTACTGGAAAAACTGACACATACACTTTCGTTTCACTGTTTTCGCACCTTCGCTACGGATTCGTTTCGTTTCTGTATCCGCTGACGTCACCGGTGTCTGCGGTACTGAAAAGACGTCGTATACGGCGTGCTTCACATCGGTTTACGGTACGCTTCACTTCGGATCGGTTCACGGTTCGCTTCGGTTCGGCTTGGATCCAGTCCACTCTGACCTCTTTAACCTTGTTTGGGTCAACGCACTGGCTGCGACGATATCTACGGTTTAACCCGGAACTAGGGACATCATTCTTTCTTCAGTCGGGAAAGGTCACATTCTGAGTAAAATCGGGCAGGGGTTTGGGGCATTTGAACACTGGTGACCCTGCAAACACGCAAAATACGCTTCTTCGGTGGGGAAATTCCGCTGCATCCGTCCAGGAAAGGTCGTGCTCCCAGCAAAATCGGGCAGGGGTTTGGGGCAAAATGACACTGGTGACCCTGCGGAGCAGCTCATTGCATCGTCTTTAGTGGCGAGTTCACGTGGGCTTCAGTGGATGGCAGTCCTTGAGCTGCTGTGGACTGGAGTTGGCGTAGTCGTCGCTGGCTGGCTGCTGACATTCTTGTTGTGCGATATCCACGGTACACCAGTCCGTTACTGGTGAAAATCGCTGTGACGGTATCCTTATAACCGTTCCATCTTCTTTTCGCGATGACGGCATCCGTATAGCCGTTCCCTTTTGCTGCTGCTGCTGCGGTATCCTTATAACCGCTTAAACCATTAAAAATGGTCCCAATGGATAAACGACACGATCTGCTACCATATGATGGTGGATCTAGTAAGAATCCACGGACAGAGACAGAAACGGAATCTATCCTGCAGAGTGAGCAGTGCTGTTTACTACGAGCTATGCGGAAATGCAAGACACCCGACGATCAACTGCACACTTTCATATCCCATTCATATAGCACTACAGAAGCTCCCGCAGCAGAATGCTGCGGGGCTAAAAGACCAGCAAGTTATTCAGACGACGATGGCTAGCAACTGAAGAATCTACCAGATTGAAGATCTGGTTGATGAAGAAATTCAACATCAAAATACAGCAAAACAACTTAGCACCCGCACCAGTGCGGGCGTACGGGGAGGCCAATCCTCCTCACAGGGGAATCGAACCCCGGCTACGTCGTTAGATCCGCGTAGGCAGTACCACTGCACCACGACGCAAAGTGTTGAAAATCCTTGAAAGACTTTGTCGCTGTATATGAGCCGCTTCTCGCTTCACAAGATGTTGCAACTTCTGTTCTTGCTTATTCTGGCGGTCCATCACCGCTTTCCAATTGGGCTGTACCTTGGTCTACGACCGCCACTTGGACCGATCAGCGGGGGCAGGTGATTGTACTGAACGTACGTCTGAAGATTACGAAGGACAATAACGATTTTGATGCGTTTTTAATGTTTAAAAGATTTTCATTTTAATTAGTGCAAATTTGTGCTGGCGTACTGTTATGTGCCCTGCCTAATGTCGATCAAAAGCACTAGTCTTCGTTCATGCACGATAACGTCTGCTATCTTAATCATATCATTATATTAACTGATTAATTCTAATTATTAAAGTTGATTGATTCTAATCCAGACTGTATTGCCAGACTGTATCCTAATCCAGACTGTATTGTTTGAGCCCAGACTGTATTGTCAAAGAAGCTCGACAAGTTTGTTAACCAGGTTGTCTTCTGGCTTAACTTTTGAAGGAGCAACAAAGACCCAGACTGATTCAGCATTGCCGTTGCTCTAGGAGTGCGAGAGGAATGAGTGAACATTCATTCCTCTCGCACTCCTAGAGCAACGGCAATGGATTCAGACAACAGGGAAGACAGCCAGCTATTGCTCAGCATTCAACAACCGGCAACCGCGCATTGAACAGTTTAATGATGGCTTGTTCGTTGCCTCTTTTGTTTCCGCTGCTGTCCCATCTCTTGAGCAGATACTCTGCACTCAGTGTACACGCGCAGGCGTCCTTTATAATAAACGTATCCTACCGTATCCCAACAGTATTCCTCATTTACCCTTCATGTATCCCTTTGCTATTCTTAGGTTCTTCGGTTTTCTTATATTTTCTTATGTCTTCTTTCGTTTTTCCTATGTTTCAGTAGGACGTTTAGTGGGATTGATGTACAATACATAAAGCATACTGAAAGATACGCCGGGATACGGCGGTGAACCAAAAGACGTCAGAAAATTGTGAGGATGCATGAAGAATATGCAGAGAGTGTGGTGGAATACTGCGGATACAAGTAAAACAGCATGCCTAGAAAATTTAATGTGTACGAAGTGGTCCATATCAGATTCTATAGATCCTTTGATGCGTGACATAAGCGCAGTGCGGTCTGTACATACTCGGATAAAACGCATTCTTTAAAGGAACTGGAAGCATTCTTTCCTTCCCAAGCAACATGTCCACTTACATTAGCGCACTTGAAAATACACAGAATTTTTGAAGTGGTTGCTGAGAACGGCAACAACTGCCGGCTGTGTTTTACCAGAAAATCAAGTTTATCATAAGAAACATTTATGCTGATTCGCTGACTTGGCGGTGCCATGGATTCGTGTCAGGCATAGCTACCGCGAATGTCTGCGCTCAGATCGCAACGCAAAAGTCATGCTATTCTGAATAGCTTTTGAGTGAAGTACCACACTCAGCTCTTTAGCCAAGATTTCACATCACGTTTTCCGTTTCTCCTAGATTATATAAGCCATTTCTCTGCTTCCGTGAGTTTATATATTTTCACCCATTTAGAAAAGCTTTCGTTGCAGCACATACCGGTAACTACAAAGTAGAACCTTTTGTACTACCTTCTGAATCGCTTGAGTCCAAAATGTACTACACGATCGCTGCTACCTTGCTTATCTGGATCCGGTCATTACTCGTACGGTATGTACTAGAATTCTTTTATATTGTGTATTTACCGCAAAAGTGTGGAGGAAAGGTCCGGGATTGCCATGAGAGCACGTTTGCCACGGCAAAGCGTTCAGTATGGTTAAGCTGATAGCACAGTATTCTACTGGTAGTGTCACGTCTTCAAGTACGTGTATTTTAATAAGGCATGAACTGCAAAAAGCCCGGATGTAGAACGACATGAAAATATTATAGAGATAATACGAAGAGTCAGACATCTTTCTCTGTTGGCTGGTATACGGCCAGTGCAGCGCACCATGGTGCATAAGCTATGATTCATAGAGATAAGAACGGGTATGTTAAAAAACGGAGCTCTGCAGCGCGGTATCTCGAATACGTGCGGTACAGTTGCTTTGACCATTCAGAGCATAGATAAGCTCCGGATCGTGATGACAGACGTTACCAGTCGTTTCTACTGCGCATAATGCACAAAAAACCTACATAGGCGTTGGAAGATACCCGAATGTCTGAATCTGAGCAATACAAATATCACAAATTCCTGTTGCTACGGCAGAAGTACAACAAAAAAATGTAAAGTCATTCAATACGACATTACAGGTGGGTTTCGGTACTAATGTGCACGGTTTCGTATTATTTTGTTGTCTTGCAGATGTCTGCCCCATCATCAGAGCCGGCTAAGAATGCATGGTTGACCCGGGAAACGGATGCCGTTGGCGCTACCCATCATCGTCAAGTTCGACAACACACGACCCTTAGTTTTGGTAGACCTTTTAGGTGTCTGCTCAAAGACGGCAGTAAGCGGCCGATGAACACAGCTGTGTAGTGTAAACTGTAAAGCAACGCTGTTCCTGGGAAATCTTATTATTTGTAGAAATGTACATGAATACCCCCTCCAGAGGTGTGACCTATGAATTCAACGCCACCACGTGGCCCAACTATCGCTATAACTGCGGTACGTGAAAACTACCCTAGAATTTTGACATAATATTACTTGTGTACCCATTTCTCACTTCCTGTCTGCCGCTAGCCCAACACTAGGCCCGATGAAAAAGAAATACATCTTTTTAGAATTGATAACTTTTTTATTTTTAACCGGATTTCTGACATTTGGTGTAGGCCCGGATGGTTATCACCCTTGGATAGTCTTGTGAATTGTGAGGCAACAAGAGATCAGTGCTGTATCTACGGCTCCTTGTGCGCGTTAAGAAATATTGTCCAGTCGACCCAAAAAGGATTTAGGCAATAATATGATTACGTATGTACGCTTAAGATTCATTTTTTCTTAAAAAGGTGACGTTCTAAAACTAAACCCAATATTATTTCTGGGCATGGTTTTCTTTAACGGTCCATTTACTTTATCCGTCCGAAAATTAAAACAAAATTGAGATTTTCCAGAAAGGTAAAACACTTATGTTGTCCATTAAAAACATTCATGCATGTGCAAAGGTCACAACCATTCACAAAAAACAATTCAGGAAATCCGGCATACTCGTCAGTCGTAGCAAATTGATGCTAACGATATCTTCGCACGCGAAAGTGATTTTGAGTACGTGTATTATGTAAGTGTGGTATGTAACCGGACACCGTGATTCGAGGAAACAACACGCGATCCGCGTTAGGACATGGAGACGGTGCAAATGGGAATTGATACAGAGGATGTTACGTGGGGAAGGAAATACACCGGACATTGTATCGTCAATGTGGCAGCTTACGATATAATGACAGAACCACTGTTGATAATCTCGTAGCAAATCCATAGTTTGATCGACTACTTTTGAAACATCACTGCGATAACATGCAGCGTGTGTGGATGTCATTTACGAAGTTCATTGGTTATCTATATCTCGTTTGTTCTTTGGCCATTGCATTTGTAAATCCTACTGCAATTCAGTTTTCTTAACACACCACAAACCCTGATAAAAGAAACCGCACCCAATCAGATCAAATTACAAAACATATACTTCCTGATACGAGATTAACACTTCACAAAATAATCGCCTTCGAAAACTGACATTTGTTTGCTAAATCCAGTCTGCCACTTCGTTATCGTGTTCATCCTCTTCCTCCTCGTCTTCGGATTCGGAGTCACTGGATTGCTCAGTGTGCTCATTATCATCTTGGGATGCGTACCCCGGACTCCAGTCCTTCACGCAGTGAGCTAAGGCAGCCAGGCAGAATTTATTCAGCTTGCCGACGTCCACGCTGGCCATATTGTACAAGGACCAACGGCGGCCCCGATAATGGGCCGACGGACGCGGATCGCTGGCTTGGTACACGCGTAGAATCTGCGGAATCGATCAGCAGATTAAGCACATTACTGTACCGGTGAACAACCAACAAGCAAATTCTCGGCAGTGCGAGTTTTGGCACTGTTTATGATGGTTGTAGCATTACCTTCTCCACTTGTCGGGCTTTCGCTTCGCTGTCAATCAGGTCGGCCATGCAATGCGCAATCCGCTGCACATCCACGGGCGGCCCCTAGCAATACAAATGCTTCTCGAATAGGTCCACGATGCCCGCCTCGTCACGGTGTCCCCGGGTGAAGACGATCAGGGGAACGCGGAACTCTAAGAAGGGCATCTCCCACTTGTTGTACACGACGACGAGGAGATCTTTGAAAATCACACGACCCCAGCACGACTCTAGCCTGAACCGTGCATCTGTAATTCTGTCGGTAAAAAAGGCCAATTTCCATTGAGTAAATGTGGACTCGCTGTAAGTAAGCGATCGCCGGTGCACAATGCAGCGGTGCAGGAGGATGTCGGCGTCCTGCAAGAGAAGCTGCACAGCATCGAACACGTCATTAGAATACATGCCGCTTCGCGGATGCAGATGGTGCGTGTGGCGGGTGTGACGTGCTTGGCGAGGCCAGCGTACAGGAGGTAGTTATCCCAGAAGCTGTACTGCGGCCGCGATAGAATTACATCGCTGCACATGTCCGGCGCCGTGAGAATGTCTGCCCACAGTGGACAGGTGCGCCGGCAGCGCACGCGATCGGTGGTGTCCAGTTAGTGCAAGATCTCCTTCAGCACTTCCAACGGCAGCCAAAAATCGTCTTTTTCTCCGACATTCAATTGGCTTAACGACAACCTATGCTTCCGCTCAAAATCCAGCTCTTCGTTTTCTGTAAGGAATTCAATTTTCCCGCCAAAATGATGCCTGTCCCTCTCGTTCTCGAAGATGGTCTCCTATGGTGCGGAATGAGAGCAGGACGTCAATAAGTACGGCAACCAGTGGAAGCATCACAATACTAATAATAACTAGGAAAATGCACTTTGACGTGCATAGGCAGACCGGAGCGCAGCTTAGTCGCTTACTTAAGTGTTACACCTATGAAATCGGTTATCTGTCTGCCACAAGCGTCAATATGGCGTAATCCTGCCAAAACTATGTATTCCAAAACTTACTCAGAGAGGGATCGAAGTTTGGGGCATTAATCGTGGAGTGTAGAAGCTATACAGAGGGTTTGCACTGAAAAATTAAAAGGGAGATTGTTGTCGGAGTAGCAATAAGTATTCTTCTTATCGAGAGCTGAAGACTGATTTTTGAATTCCAAAAGAAAAATATATCTGCTTGCTGTTTCACTGACTGAAACGGTTTTTGAGATCAACCTTAACATAAACAAAGGGCTTCGCCAACGTCATATACCACCAAAGTAAAGTTAAACAGCACCAGTTATGTCTGCCTTGAATTAAGTATTTCTCGGCAACTCCAGTGCCAGACCCGTGTCAAACCATTTAGTCACACTCCGTGTAGCTAAATGGATGGATCTTCGGATTTTGAAAGATAGCCTACATCGAGCGCGGTTTGGATTTGGATGGGTGACCACTCTGAGTTCAGGCTGCGAGTGCATGGCCCGCAAGGCTGTGTGCGAAGTGGTTAGTCGGCACCAGCGCTGACCGTACGGAGTGGCGTGTACGTTTTCTCGATGCCTGTGGTCAATACGGATTCTACGTGGATCTACCAACCACTTCGATTCCGTACCTGGACGTACGAAGGGGCCTCAACTTCGACTCAACTTTGATACGGATGCGATATACCTAGAGTGATACTGACCTTGTTGTTCTGTGGTTTTGTGCCCGTATTAGCCTACAGCAGTTCTGTGACGTGTTTTTGCTTCTCTGGCGTACGTATTACTGGTGTTTAACGAGTTGTGGTGACTTGACTAGCCTTAGCATATTTGATGTTCTTCAACGGATAAGGATATGTGAGAGTGCCCGTTTACGGGCTTGGCTACTCGAAATTAAATCAATCAATCAATCAATTAAACCTTTCAGAAGGCAGATAACAGGGCTAATAAAGAAATGTTTGCTGCAAATCTTAAATTTTACGGTGACCTTACAACGGCTGGTGCTCCTTTGAGCCTTTGAGGTGACCTTTCTCTGAAAACCATTTTTACTTCCCTATATGAAGTCATTCCCGGCTCCCTTATATGACATAGTTTTCTTTACTTCCTTATATGACGACATTTACTTCCTTGTATGACGTCATTGCTTACTTCCGTAATGGACAGACAGACAGCACCTTTTTAATTTTGTCTGAATTAGAGGACCTTCGCTGCGCTCCGGTCGATTAACTACTGGTCCATGTCTTACCAGAGCCTGGCCACTTAAAGACCACTCCCCGTGCCTCCGCAGATAGTGCACCGTATCACTGAGAACCGCGACAAATCGGAGGTTGCACCGGCTCTCAACTTGTTTGCACAGGAATACCGGGTCAGACGGCGGCGTAAACCAGAAGCCACTGGGCGTATCATCCGCCTGCATAATGAAATGGCCAGGCCCAAGCAGTTTCGACCTGTCTGTTTCTCCCCAAGCATCGCGAATCTGATTGGTGGGAAGCAGTTCGCGACGACGCTGCCCGTCCACCATCACCTCCACCAGCACCATCTCGTACAGCTCGTCAAAGTGCGGAATCAGCATTTTTCCGGGATACCATGTCCAGTGCGGGCCGTCACGCAGCAGCACTTCCACACCGGCTCCCTCGTTAAGGTTGGCGGGTCGATGGCTGGAGCAGTCCCAGATCTTCCCGTACTCCACCGACACCGTTTGTTCTGTCGGGCATCCAAAATCGACCAGCAGACGCGTGGGAGCGCTCTCGGCCTCTTCCAGGCCGACCACGTGGCCGTGCTGCAGCCGACCGTCAATCTCTACGTTCACAGCGTTCCATGCGTACAGCGATCGTCCAGTATCTTCGTAGAAGAGCATTCTTCTTTGCGGTCTGTTTTGAGGCGGCGGGTAATGAAATGTGTGTGAAAGTGATTGACAACAGTAGGTTATTTAATAGCGTTGGATTAAGATAAACAAGCTTGCAAGAGAACTCCCATCAATCAAATAACCAGCTATAGATTCGCGCAGAGAGGCGTTTACAATGGAGATACTTGTAGCAACTGACGGTAATTTGCTGCTTCTACTGATCGCTGTTGATTTAAGCTTGGCGCAAAGTAAATGACCTCTACGCATGACCGCTAGCGACAACCTAATCCGGATTTTCTTGTGTCCTAGTCGAGCTATTGTAAACCATCTGGTTCAAAGGATTTGCCTTGTCAGCTGTTGCTTCTGACCCGGATTTGTTGTTACGCTGTTCTTTTATACAAACAACGGTCTTCTGTCGGCGAAACCGTACTTTCGAATGGCCCGTGAAAACGGGTCCGTGCGTGTAGTGAGATGTATGCTGACATAGGGTGGTTGTTTTTTGGAATTCAACATTTCGTACTATCGAAAGCGATACTTTCTCGCAGTTACCGGCTCTGCGCATGTTGTCCCTAAAATTCCAGATGAGAAAGGCGTAAACCTCCAGCGCGGATATCGAAGATTATCGGTTTCGTCGTCACGCAGCTGCGGTTTTGCGCCATTCCGCAAATGGCGGGAAAGCAGCAAGCAGTTACACCAGTGAGGAGAGAAGCGGCTCACGTACAGCGACAAAATCTTTCAAATGATTTCAACGTATTGCGCCGCGGTGCAATGGTACTGCCTACGCGGATCTAATGAAGTAGCCGGGATTCGATTCCCCTATCGGCGCCTTTTTAGCCGTTTCTCGGTTTCCCTCGGATTGCGCCCTGCTGATTCACCGAATGGTTAACTAGAGACAACTTTATTCTATATTTAAACTATGCCCGACGCTAAAACCGACCGATACAACCTCCGCAACAGTGGCTTGGAAGTTACTTACCGGATCGGATGATGTGCCAGCTGAACCTCTCCAAAGCACCCAAAAAGCCTGGGACACTGTCGCAACCCTGCGTGCACTCTCTGACCTTTCGACACTCCGTGTCTCTGCCACAGAAATGCGGTGCAAAAGATCAGCTGGACGTTTACCTAGACATGATGGCATTAGCAGAGAGTTCGCTCGCGCGCTAACGACGTGTGGTTTCCCTGCCAGAATGGAACCAAAGAGATTAGGCATAACAGTTAATAAAAGGCCGGATGTTGTTACGCTTATCCCATGGGAAAATGGCAAACCACTCGCAATAGACGTGACCTGTGTGGACATCCTGGCAGGTTCGTATATTGACCGTACCTCCGTCAACGTCGGTGCCGCAGCGGAGCTGGCGGTAACGAAAAAGCTCGCAAAACATGCGTGGCTTCAGCCAAGATATAATTTTGCCGCCGCGGCTTTTGAAATATACGGACCCTTGGGCGACGGAGCTAAGAAGCTGGTCGATAGAATCGGACACCTCGTCGCAGCCGCTACCGGACAACCTCGCGCGAAAGAATTCTTCCGGCACCGGATCTCCATACAAATTCAGAGAGGGAACGCTTTGTTCGTGATGGGCACAATAGCGGATCACGAGAAGCTAGAGGAAATATTTTTGTTATAGCCTTTTAATACTGCCTTTTTGAACTTTGTTGCTTTACCTGATGATCATATAAGCCAGCTCTAGATCTATTGTTACGAAAGCTGCATCCAGTTTATAATATGTAGGTAGTAGAACAGTTATAAGTCAGTTTCTATAGCAGTTGAGCTGACGCCATGCGGAATCGTAGACTTTATTCGTTTGAAGATGGTTACGTCACCTACGCGTAGCAACTAGCAAACAAGTGACGCGTATGCGCCAAATTCCAATCGATTCGCAGATCGATTCCTTTCCCTTCTGTACCGGAATTCTCACTGAACGAACGAGCAGAACCAAGCGGCCAAGTTGTTAAACTTGGCGTCAACAATGTCAGAAAATGCCGAGAAACGTAACGTATGTAGAGTATTTTACCGCACACTGCGTTAAAACAGCTCGTTAGCTATTTTGCCGCACTATGGACGGGAATAGGATAATTATAATAAGCAACACTAAGTAATGATAAGGGGCAGCTCTGCCAACCCATTTCCTTAAACGCCCGCACTGGTTATCGGTTCCCCCGACATAAGAGGCTAACAACTAGTGCGGGAAGTTTTTTTGGATTCGCTAAAAAGTGTAACGAGAGAGCGAGTTACGCTACGAGTTTGGATATTCATGCAAGTAAAATGTATTTTGGGTTATACCGCAGGTTACGTTAGCATAGACGAGACAAGAGACATTGTCGCCTTCGCCTCAGGTGCACCTGCGATCAAAGGTCGATTCCATTAGGCTGTAGAGTAATGTTCGTGTTATTTGAAATTTAGGCAAAGGTAAGAAATGTTTTTATATGCCCGAGATTTAATTTTGTCCGCCATAACGAACTAACACCAGGCAGATATTAGTCATTCATTGCGACATTTGCATAGTGCGCGTCTGTAACCGTCCGAAACCGGTTTTTCAGACGCCGGAAGGACAGCAGTTCTCGAAACTTAGCGGGGCGCCGGACAGGATCACCGATGGCACGATAGACGGATAACTAGCACATCTGGGTGTCCAGTTAGCAGCCCCCCGGAACTAGATCGACCGAAAGAAGGCAACCTTGGCAGAAAAGGATGCGACAATCACCGAAGAATGCGGACATGGCAGAAGTCAACGACCGACTCCAAAAGCGGGTGGACACTTTCGCGACCGAGAGCGTCTACCTTAGGCAGGAGTGCAGCAAAAGAACCGAAGCGTTAGAGATGCTACAGCTTCGGACAGCAACTAAAGAAGGGACACGCACAAGGATAAAAATTCTCTGGTCGATTCAATCGAGTTCATTGCATGAACCGTCAGAGCTCCGAAGGAGCAGACGGATGCCTTTTTGAAATACGTCAACCTAGAGCGGGAACTGGGAACAACGATACACGGACGGAACAGCTTGAGAAACGAGTAGCCGGCTTGGAGACGAATCTGACGACAGCCTGGCGCCGCGGAGTGCTACTCCACGGTTCCTTGGTTCGGTGGGAGTGAACGACACGGTGCCCGGACTACCGATGCGGCGAGACAGACAAACCCACTGAAGACGGACGGACAGTCGAAACAGACTGGAACAGAAAGGAGGATTCAAGATCAAACGCCGCAGCCGCACGAACGCATCCTGAGCAATGGGTCTAACTGGCGGAAGGAACAGCCTGACACGAGGAACCTGATCGACGTGGTGGACGATTGCGGCTTTTCCGACAAGATGAACTTTCGATATCAGTCCGGCACGGCGCCTTCCGGATTTTCCGGTGGTTTGCTGCCAAACCCGGTCGGCCGCCTCAATACCGCGATTCTTCTTCCGTCAATTACTCCGGCGCCGTATTTCTGGCGTCTCGCCGAGGCCGGACCAATTTACGTCGGCGGCAAAGATCATTCTCGATGTCGGTCATCGTAGTCTTGGCCGCCATTGTCCGGCTGTCACTTTCCGACGGGTTTTGCTGACGTCCTGCCTGGGTCCGATGTCGTATTCGCGCCAGCGTGGGCTGTCGCACCGTCCGTTCTGGTCGGCAGGGTTCATCCTCCGGTTGTCGTGGGACCGAGGCTGGCCATTGTTCTCCGACGGCTGTGCCGTTCCCGGCTGTGCTGTTCTGGCTGTGCTGTTCGGCTGTGCTTGTTCCCGGCTGTTGTTCTGGCTGTGCTGTTCCCGGTGTTGTTCGGCCAGTTGTTCCTGTGTTGTTCCCATTGTGCTGTTCCCGGTTGTGTTGTTCCGGTTGTGTTGTTCCTATTGTGTTGTTCTTCGGCTGTGCTGTTCCCATTGTGTTGTTCCATTGCATGCTGTTCCTGGTTGTGTTGTTCCGCTGTGCTTGTTCCTGGTTGTGTTGTTCTGGTGTTGTTCCCCATTGTGTTGTTCCTGGCTGTGTTGTTCATTGTGTTGTTCCCAGTTGTTCCTGACAGTTGTTCTCAAGCTGTGTTGTTCTGGCTGTGTTGTTCCGGTTGTGTTGTTCTTTATTGTGTTGTTCTGGCTTGTGTTGTCTTTGTCAGGTTGTTCCTGACAGTTGTTCTGGCTGTGTTGTTCCTGTTGTGTTGTCTTGGTCAGTTGTTCCTGATTGTGTTGTTCCTGACAGTTGTTCTGTTGTTCTTATTGTGTTGTTCTTAGTTGTTTGTTCTATTGGGGTTGTTCCGGCTGTGTTGTTTTGGTCAGTTGTTCCTGTATTGTGTTGAAACCTGACAGTTGTTCGACTGGTTGTGTGTCCCCTTGTGTTGTTCTTATTGTGCTGTTCTTATTGTGCTGTCTCATTGTGTTGTACCTGGTTGTGCCGTTCCGCACACGGCTTCTAGACCCTCAGGACATCACCATGTGTATAGCGGATGGAACGGCACAGGACGCAATAATGGCTTCAGGACCCTTCACCATGTGTATAGCGGATGGAACGGCACAGGACGCAATAATGGCTTCAGGACCCTTCACCATGTGTATAGCGGATGGAACGGCACAGGACGCAATAATGCCTTCTGGACCCTTCACCATGTGTACAGCGGATGGAACGCTGGTCAAAACCGCGGAATGATGTCTTGCCCTTTTGACGAGAATGCGGTGAACCAAGTGAAACCTTAATCCGGTCTCGAGCATCCAGTAGGTGCCTCAGTAAACTGATTTCTTCAGGGGCGGAATGCTCCACCAGGCGCCAACTAGTGCCGCGGCTTCGCGAAACTAGGGCGACTTGGTGTCACCCCAACAGGGTAACATGGTACCAAACTTAAGCCGGACGTCAACCAAAATAACGACTACACGGTCCCAGAGGACGACTTTGCAACGCAAGTCAACTGTGACTAACCCAACTTCACCGGTCCGGAAACCGACATCACCGGAGAACCTCTGGACGCTGTTTTGAGTAAGTAGCGCTGTTTTACACAATTTCCGGCACTTTACCGTACAAAGCGGATTGAAAGCGGGCGGTGAGACAGGCTGCGATAATGGTGTGGCAAAATAGCCAACTGACTATTTTGCCGACCATAGTGCGGCAAAATAGCTTAGCAGCTATTTTAACGCAGTGTGCGGTAAAATAGCCAACAAGCTAGTTCGCCCACCCTAGTGCGGCAAGATAGCCAACTGGCTATTTAGCCGCGAACACTGCGGCAAAATAGCCACTTCGATAACTTTAACCACACGACAAGCACAAGTCCCAATGAGATGACATGCAACAGGAAATAACAGACTGTCGCTGAAATGATCGGCATCACATACACCAGAATAACACCTATCTACTGAAAGAAAGTTCAGTAGCCTTCTCGAGAATATTAAACATCATAACAATTCTTAGATTGTCAAGCGTTACGGCCAAAGCCATAACTCGTGCTCGTTCGCTCTAATGCACACAAACAGTTGAACAAATTGCAATTAAACAATAAAATCCGTCATGCGCAAACACGCAACATCATTGTAAAGAACCGGCTCATGTACAGCGACAAAGTCTTACAAGTATTTTCAACGTATTGCGCCGTGGTGCAGTGGTACTGCCTTCGCGGATCTTACGACGTAACCGGGGTTCGATTTCTCCATCGGCGCCTTTTTCAGCCGTTTCTCGGTTTCCTTCGGAGGGCGCCCTGCTTAGCACCAGTAATAAACCTATTAAAATAAGCTTGCTCACCTTTTAAATGTCGTAAAGCGCAGCTGTCGTGGGTTCGCTTAAAACGAAATTTTTCAAAGCTAGGTTTTTGCGGCAAGCCGTTGTCAGCATTCTTCTCACTACACGCACGACCCTGTTTTTAAGGGTCTTGCGAAAGTCGGTTCTTTAGACAGCAAACCGATATGTAAGAGATCAGCGTAACAACAAATCCGGGACAAAAGCAATAGCGACAAGGCAAATCCTTTGAACCCGATGGTTTACAACAGCAAAAGATGGAGCAGAATCCGGATTAGGTTGCTGATAACGGTCATGCGATGGAGGTCATTCAGTCTGCGCCAGGCTTGAAATCTTCAGCGAACAGCAGGAAGAAAAAATTACTGTCTCTAGCTACCTCCTTAATAAACATCTCTCTACGCGAATCTATCGTTGGTTACTTGCCCGGCATTTTATTTGTTCTTTATAAAAGCTTGTTTATACTGTACCTTAGTCCTTGGTCCTTCGCAGTTTTTTAGTGCAACGGAATTAATTTAGCGTTGTCAGTCGCTTTCCTACACGGCCAATTATCCGTCGCCTCAAACTGACATCTAAGAAGAATGCGCTTCTACGAAGACACTGGATGATCGTTGTGCCCATGGAACACCGTGGATGTTGAGATTGACGGTCGGTTGCTGCTTGGCTACGTGGTCGGCCAGGAAGGTACCGACAGCGCTTCCCCCCGTCTGCTAGACGACTTCGGATGCCCAAGACAACAGGCGATGCTTGTGGAATACGGGAAGATCTGGGACTGCTCCCGCCAGCGATCCATCAAGCCTATCGAGGGAGCTGCTGTGGAGGTGCTACTGCATGACGGTTCTCACTGGACATGGTCCCCCGGAAAAATGCTGATTCCGCAGTTCGACGGGCGGCATGAGATGGCGCTGGTAAAAGTGCTGGTGGACGGGCAGTGACGTCACGAACTGCTTCCCACCAATCAGATTCGCGATGCCGGGGGACAAACAGCCAGGTCGGGACTTGTTCAGGTGGCCATTTCGTCATGCAGACGTGTAGCGTGCCCAACGGCTACTGGACTCTGGAGGCGTCCGACTCGGCGTTCCTGCTCAAGCAAGTTGAGAGCCGGTGCAACCTGCGGTTTGTCACGGTTCTCAGTCAGATGATACACTATCTGAGGATGGACGGGGCGTGGCGTTTAAATGTGGCAAGTGCAGTCAATGTTGATGTTAATTATTATGGTCAGCTTCTTGTTGGCGGCACCGCCTCTTTTACTAGCTATTTGCTTGTTTTCGCCACGCATTTTTTTAAGTGATTTTTCCCATCATAATTTTCTTGCTTTGTTTATCATTTCACATGTATTTTCATAGCTTTTAAACGCAGCTGCGTGAATGCATATTTGCATAGCTGTTTTATGGATTTAGTTGTGTACAACTTAGCAAGCATTATTATGCTGCTTTTAAACGGATATGTAGCATCAGTGAGTGCTCACGTTTACTTTAAAAACATTTTTATTGGGCAAAGGCCATCAATGTTACAAAAAGTGCATTCGCGTAATACTACTTAAAATGATTCAAATTTAAACGTTAAAAAAACAGCCAAAATCGTTATTGCTATCAAAAAAAAAAAAAAATCAGAATCGCGATAACATTACCGTATCAATAGTAACTGTCACTGTATTTCCGAATAAAGAAAACACAATTTTCGACCGTACCAATGGCGCAAGCAGCATTATCTCACGGCACAGCTGCAGAAATGTTCTGTCTCAAATACTCGTGACTGCGAACCTCGCCGGTTCGTAATGTGAATCTGTTTCCGACTTCCTTCACTAGCGCTTTCGTCTTTTTCGAATTACCAAGTAAATTCGAAAACTTTATCAGGATTCATTTTGACGATTTAATACAATGCTGGTATCGTTTTTTGCAATATTTTCTCGGCGTCGCATTTCTTGCACTGTCTGCTTGGTGCAAAGAAAAGCTTCGAACAGAACGAAACAAAACATCAAAAGCTTTTGGTGAATCCGATCGCTATGCTATACAAATTACTCAAATTAGAAACATGAAAATTCGGGAAAATACTGTACAAAACAGCAACTGTCCAGACTTAAAGAGCGCTACAACAGAGTGAGGAATATGGCGCAACACTTGTCCGCTGCAACTACAGCAACAACCACAAGCGAAAACCTCTTTCCCATTACTTATCCCCAGTGGAACTGAGCACAGCGCGATTGCGGATGCAATCGACACGCATCATTCGATCCACCACCAACTGCGCGAAACGGCACAACATTTTAACCGACTCCTCTTGGCGCACGTCGTGGTACATGTCGGCGTCATCGGGCCAGAAGCGTTGCGGGAACGTCGCTCCCTCCTGCCAGCCACACTCAGGGTGCACCCCGCGGAAGCACAGCCAGAACATGCGCTCAGGGAAGCGGGCGACGCCGCTGTCGCGCATCTGCTACGACAGCGTGCGCAGGTCCCACTCCTGGCGAAACTCCCCCGCCCGTTCGTAGCCCGGCCACAGGCCCAAGAACCCCTTGACGATCAGCACCACTTTGGGCTGGGAATCCGTCGTCAGCACGGCCCCGTAATCCAGCTCCACCCCCTCAAAGTCGCCCACTGCCTCCATGACGACGTAGCCCGCCCATTGCGGGAAGAGGACGCGCAGCACTTTCAGCCAGACAACCAGCCAGTCGTAGTTCCAGTCCGGGAAATCCACAGCGTACTGGTCCATGACAGCGCGTGTCCGCCAGCAGGAGTCCACATTTAAGGTCCCCAAGTACTCCCGGTGTCTACAAACCAATTGAAAGAAACCATGCAATGGCACTACAGCACCTTACAGCACCTGTGGCAGCGATGACCTTTATTTTAAAAAAAACGCTTGTCACGCGCCATGTTTAATTGTCGTCGTTGGCCGTACTGTATCGTCGGGTCAACTTGGCACCTTTTCGTTCAGTGAATTATGTGCTAACTGGTACGAGTGATACAGAAGCCGAAAGCAGTGACAGGCTTTCAGGTTAGGGCTTCAAGGTTTAAGGCTTTAAGGTTTCCACACTACGAATGAACCGTTGAGCAAACCAACTCATTAAGAAGAAAACACTAACAGTTGCTCATAATGATTAAATGCGGCGGGAGCGGAGAAGTCTTTACGTTGTAGTGAAACCGTGGTTAAACTTTAAACTGATTGCAAAGTACGGCTGTGTTTTTTCTCTCCTTTTTTTAACCATCGCATAGATAAGTAAAACACTTTGGCGCATGAAATTCATCGAGAAAGATCATCGTAATATTATCGCGAGATACAAACTGAAATTGCCAAATGGAAAACTCAGGAGCGGATGCCTGGCAAGAACTGAAGGAGCGCACTACATCAGTCTACATGGGCGGCGACAACTGACCCGTGAACACTTATTCAAACTTATACGGAAAGTAACCAAATCGGAGGAAAATCGAAGCATCGCTGAACTGGAAAAAGGAAACTTACTTTTCGTGCGCGACCATGCTGTTAACGCTTCCCAACATCCGATGCATGGCAACCTGCAGAAGGAGCGAAATCAGTGGAACAATACAGTACCTCAGATCCCATAAGGATGGGGCTTATACAGACTTACAGAGAATGACAATATTAAATTTTCCTTTTCGGCTATGTGCGTCCACAATTTCACATGAATACTTACATCCATTTACGGTACTTGTACCCATACATTAAAATCAGTGTACAGCGGTAAAGAAGATGTGCGTCTGTACCGGTATAGCAAGCACAGAGCGCATACGACCGCATTCTCTATAGTAAAATAATGTCAATCAAAAATTAGGAAACGGACTGCAGAATAAGGAGCCTGCCAACCGGTGCCGGCCAAATGAACGCTATCGCACATGCCACATGTCGTACAGCAGTGTTACCTAGGGTATTATTTTACGCACTACCGGAGTAGAGTGTGCTCATTTTGCTCTAACAATTTTTCAGTAAATACGAAAGCAAAGTGCAAAAAGAACGATGAGAACTGGCCTTTTCAGAGAAATGATATTACAGCGAGCGTACAACAAGAAAATTCCATTTAATGAAAATAATAATAATAAACCCGAACGCAGACTTCACAACACGTAATACCGTCTCTTAGGGCGTATGGACGATGTGAAGCGGTGGTTCAGAAGAAATTTGCTTTACAAACCGCTGTTTACGGCAATGACCCAACATTCCGTACCAAAATTATTACGCTATTTAGAAATTCACAGAAAAAAAATTATAAGTATATTACTTCAAATTATAGGTATATTACTGCTTCAAGTTAGCAATGGTACTTAGCAGTTAGCGAATGGTAAATTAATGGTAACTAGACAGCATTTTGCAATTACGTATTTCGACTTGACAGCGTCCTACGCCACAAAAACCGGGAAAATTAGGGTCTACCAGTGAGAAATCCAGGCCGGGGAAGGCCGGAGCGAAGGATGGTGCGGCCGCCGTTGTCCACATAGAAGGCAAACTGGGGAGGAACCGGCCGGCCAGCAAGGCGAAGACGTCCCCCCGGTAGCCCTCGCAGACGTCCAACAGCTGCTGCGCATTCGGCAGAATCCGCACCTTCTGCAGCACGCGCCGGTGGGCGCCCAGGAAGGCCGCCACCAGATTCTCCGCTACATTCCCTGCCTGCCAACACCAACCTCCATACCAATACAGTATTTTACGAAATATTATTAATCAGTTATTTAATCCATTTATTTATCGATATTTTGATTCCATAATAGCATCATCAGCCTGTATAATTTAATTTCCCAATTAAAATAATTTTTTAGTTTATATTATTTTTACAGAACACTAAAAACAGTTAAATTTGAAAACTGATACCCATTTAGTATTAGTGGAGAATCGGCGCAGTGCGTTCTCTCTAGTCTTAAAAAGTTTAACCATTAAAAAAGTTCTGATAAAATTCGAAAAGTAATAAGAAATTAGTAATGACGACTTTACGAGCCGACAACTGTTCCTTCCTGTGTGAAAGAGAAGGGATTTTCAAGGATTTTTCATTTTTTATTTCCCGTCTTTGTACGCGGCCAGGCGCAGCCATGTTGTATACTTGCAAGTTTCAAAAAACGTTCAACAAAATTGTTAATAAATTATTTTATAAATTTTTTTCATAATTCTGAAATTATGTTGCACAGTTAAATTTGTTAAAAATTTGTTAAAATGAAATTTGTTAAATCTGAAACTGTTTCAGTACTCTATACGTGATGAAACGCAATTACAATAAAAGAAAACTTCGCCCCTACACCTGATTTTTAAATTAAAAAGCTCTTTTACATACCAAAACACCGCCACTAGCGGAATTGATTAGTGTTGAATTCATATGAGGATTTCTACTCGTAGTCTAACTAAGATTCATGACTCATGAGTCATGAGTGAACATTTCTAACATTTCTGTGCAGGGGTCGATAAATATTGAGATTAATTGCTCACACAGACAAAAGCAGTAATTAGCCAAATCATCCTGACACCAGACACCCAGAAACTAATCTCGCTATGTGATCAGTCAGCCAGTGTGCTGTTAACCGTTGGAATACCTGCAGAAGCCCGAATCCACCCGAGAAGTGTCGCGCCACAGCGTTAGCGTTATGCTCCCCTTCCAACGACGACATGTTCTTGTTGCCCAGAGAACTACGGCCAGAGAACTCCTGGTGACGAAACGGCAGCTTCGTGTCGGATAACGACAGCTTCCCCAACTGTTTCTCGCTGCAATCCTGGCGGGGTCTCGGCACGAGCGACATGGCGCTGCTCACTGCAACACACACACGGATAATCGGGCCAACAACTCACACACACCAGATTATGTCAGGTTCTGCTCATTACTACTCTACTTTCACTTACAGAATTATTCTAACAATTCACAATGAAGTGTTTCGTTCACCAGTAAAAACTTGACAGGATTTTCATGAAGACAACAAGTCACAACACGCAGAACTGGCAAAGTGGAACCAAGAACCATCAAAGATGGAAGTGACAAAACGCAGCACGCTACAACGGTTGATGGAGGAGTTTCTGACTGCAACTGGCCCCGCAGTGCGGTTGCCTGGCTACTGCCTATAGTTGTCTGCGGATCTGAAGCAGCGTACTGGGCCACCCCTGCAGGTTCGGTTTGCCGTGGAAGTCTTCTAATTGCATTTTCCTGTACTTGCTAATAACGGTCGGGTCGCAGTGCACGTGTATTCGGATGTCCGAAAAAACTCTTCCTTCGTCAGATCGGTTCGAATACATTTACATGCTTCGTAGCCCCTACTGGGTTCCATCCCTGCGCACAAAGAAAGCTTTGCTGGAATTGCAGAGAATTTGCATGAGAGTGCAGGCGGATGAGCTAAAAGGGTAGTAGCTAGCTACTAGCTAGCTACCGACTCTTGTTGGCTTTGCGTTCCAAGTTTTTAGGCGTCTAAATCTTTTGGCTGAAACTGTTATTACGCCTTGAACGTGCAGTTCGGTTATTTTTTTTTGTCTTTTGCAGTAATCGTATTTTGCTGTTCTTCGCTTACGCCTTTACATGACCCGCGTCCAGTAAACTGCAGTATCTGTCTGAATGCAGTAATCTGATACTGCAAACACTACGGTCACCGCCGAAATTCGCTCTAGTGAAATAAGGAACTGCTGCCACTTTATTACTGCAACTGACAAAAGTATTCGGACGCGTACGGTCACTCGTCCCAGCGAATACTGTACATGATGACGAAATACTAAAACTGAATTTTAAGATCGTACGACAACAAGATAATAATATGACAACAAAATCATTGCAGATAGTACGACAAGAAAAACGCGGCGAGTTTATATATGTAACAGGCAAGCGCGAGGAGATCACGAGTGTGCTTTATTGTACAAATAAAGGGAACAATGCTGCGTAATAGCAGGGAAAGCAAAACAAAGCACTGATGGCTAAGCAAGCAAGTGAATGCTAGAAGAGCTCTTGAGCGTTCGTCAAGGCGTGAAAGAAGCAACTGGCGGCAAGCACGTGCTGTGTGCCATCAGCTGTGTGATGATGCGCAGACTGGACTCAATCCAACGCGAGCGTATGAACGCTGAGTCATACCGCGAGAGAGGGACGAGAGAGCAAGTATGCTCAGTGTGTGCGCCGCGTATATCCGCTTCAGCGGATATGAGTGCAGTGCAGCAGCACACGTACGTACAGCGAAAGAGGCGATATGGCAAGCATGGGTGCAAGTACGTCCATGGTGGGCCGTATGCACCAGGCGCAGTCATGTGCCTCTGACATGCCTCTGGGCGGGAATCCGAGCTCCTGCGAAGGATGCTCCGACTCGGTACCGCACCAGTACCGCACAACTCTCCAGTCGGACCCAATGTGGGGTCGCTAGTACGCGTCCTCTGGCAGTGGGAGTCCGGTGTCTGGTCGACCGTCCCTTCTTCACTTCCGAACCCATGAGTGGAAGCCACTCACGGCCGAAAAATCCGGAAGCCGCTCGGGCGTTTCGTTGGACCGGTGTTGCTTCTGTTGGCTGGCTTCTTGCTTCTGTTGGCAACGGAGAACAATGTGAAAGAAAAGTGTAATGAAAGTTGTATACAGCGCGAAAGAAAGTATGAAATAAAGTTTAATCACAATTCCAGTGAGCAAGGGGGTTACAAAAACAGATCTGTTAAAGAGATCGAACTAGAAAAATACAATTCCGGTTGTTAGGAGAAATGCTAAAAAAATGCAAAAATCTGTCCGGGGGTCCTATTACGACTAGGATGACGTCCACGGGGTCTCCTGTCCACTCTCATCCGGTAAGTTGGGTCCGGGGCATCGGTTCCCGGGTTACCCGTCGTGACCGGTTACATTCACCGAGGTCGGATAAGCACGGTTAAACACTTACTTCCGACTCGTATCCGTCCGTCAGGGATAGAGAGGCACTGTTGCAATTGCAAATGCCGAGGCATCCTCTCTGAATGGGGAATAGGACCGAGGTCGGTTTGACCAAGGTCGGCCTACCGGTAAGTCGACCGGCGGCTGGGGAAATTCGGCTATGTTCCGAATTCTTAAAGTCCAGGTCGGAGAAAGCTGTATGTAAGTCATGCGGCCTGTGTGGTCGTCATGTACAGCGGTTCCGTTCAAAAGTGGTCGGTTACAACCGTTCAATCTGCTACCACGAGCCTAGTTTGGGGCTATCCGAGTCGAACTGGCTCGAAGGTCCGGTCGGAATTTATGAGTTTCAGCGATGGAAGTGTCCAGTCGACTTCCATCCAGTCTGTTCCGTTGTTATCCGACCTTCTGTCGAGGTCGGTTGTCCTATCCGTCATTGGTCGACTAGGGTTAACCTGCAATAACATGCCCATGTGGGGCTAAACAGTTCCTTCAAGTCGAATTCATCCACCGCAGACAGTTGTCATTCTTCTTCCGTCATGTTGAATAAGTTGCCGATTTCCGACTTGTATTTGGTTGGTCGACTTCGGAAGGTCGGATGAACTGAGTCTTCATCCGTTCGAAGGTCGGATTTTTCCGTTAGGAGGTCGATTCTCGACTTCTAAATGCCTTTGCCGACCTGTTGTCGTATCCTTCCAGCTTCTGTGCGGTCACTTCCAACTTCAGCTTGAGGTCGGATATCCATGTCCAAGTTCGGAGGTCGGCTATTTTCCGACTTCCTCAAGTCGGAAAAACTTGGTGTTTTATCCGACGAAAGGCTAAATTCTTCCACTAGGAGGTCGATTTCGTACTTCTGGTTGATTTTCCGACTTGTTGTCGCCTACTTCCGACCTCCATCTGATGGTTGTCGACTTCATTTTAGGAGTTCTGTGCGTTCGGCTACAGTTGGCCGGGTCCTTGGTGTCAGGACATCCTTCGGTCAGTTCGGACTGGCAGAGGGATGTTCGGCAACACAACTCCGTTCCTTCTGTGATTTCTGACGTGAACTCCAGGTCGGATCCGAGCTACTGTTGAGGTCGGTCAATCCGAATTGCTTGCTTCTGGGTCGCCAAGTCCTGTGAGGTAGGAGTTTCTTGGCATCTGTTGGCCGGTTGGCTGGCGTCTCATCATGCACTGCGCTCGCTTACAACGCTAAGGGTCTTTGTGGCCCCGGTTGACAAGACAAGCTCTTTGGTTTAAAGTTCATGCACATGCAAGTCCCTGGGGTCGTCAGATCCGATTCTTCCATTCTGTTTTGTCGCGAACCTGTGACGCCTAGCCGCTTCTGTTGGGGTAGACGACTCACGTCCGCGGGAAATTTTCTTTGCCGCTGACGAAGACCGACTGGCCGGTACTGTTGCGGGCAGGTGGTCATCGTCATCGGGGTTCGTTAAGGGTTGCAGATCAAGTATTCTAACTGGGTCTGCCTAGGATGTTCCATTGGAGACATGAAGCAGGTCGCGGCGGAGTCGTTGGTACACCAGTATCCAAATCACCGTCGCTGTTCCTCTTCAGGGAATGGCAGCACGTTCAAAGACGCGCGTAGTCGTGGTCACCGGTGAATCGGCTGGTTTACCCGATGTCGTCCGGGGGAGACTGCGGTTGATCTCCAGGTACAGAGCCTGTAGGTCTGGATTCAAACGGAGAATCCGGTTGAATTATCACGTGACTACTGCCAGCTTCCATCCATTCTCCATAATCGACTTCTGTCGGTCGGCTACCATACTCAGTCGATCTTTGTGGTCGTCTAGAGGTAGCGAATCGTGGTTTTAACGATCTGCATCGTTGCGGTTCGAACTGTTTGGTTCTCCAAAACCGATCTTTGTGATCGGCTTGCACAACCGACCTTTGTGGTCGACTTGCGCAGCAGTATCCATTATGTCTCCAAGTTATGGGCAAAGTACGAAGTCGACCTTTGTGGTCGGCTCCCGTACCTAGTCAAATCCGAGTCTTCCTGCACTGTTGGCGGCTCGGCCGAGGGATTTCCGCTGTTTACAATGGTGAAGGCTGCTCGGCTACCCGGTTCCGAAGTTGGCTACGGGTGCTTGGCAAACATGGTGTTGAGCATCGCAGCGATGTGTTCCACACCATGTTAGCGTAATCCTCTCGGTTTCTTCTCCGGAGTCGGTTGGCCGGAGCA